>NC_041014.1:6911376-7156376 GCF_004193775.1 Glycine soja | reverse complement strand
TAGATCTTTGAAGATGAAAGTCATACTTTTGCTTTTTGTTTAAACTTCTTGAGAGATGTTCTCATCACTCTCATAATCCTTAGTTAGAAGATTGATCTCCTTTTCTGAACCATCGGATGAATCATTGTCGTCCCATGCAATGTAGGCCTTCTTGGTTCTTCTTTCATCATACCTTTTCTTATCACTTTTCTTAGGCCATTCTTCATTTGAAGGACAATTAGCTTTGATGTGACCAAGTTGGTTGAATTTGTAACATCTAAGAACTTGAGTGTCTTCTTGTGATCTTCTTCCATTGTTAAAATTCTGATGCCTCTCAATTCTTCTTCTCTTGACAAATTTTTGAAACTTCTTCACAAAGAGTGAGAAGTCTTCTTCATCATCTGAATCTTCTTCTTCATTTTCTTCTTGTATTGATGATGAGGCTTTAAGTGCTATACTTCTCTTCTTTTTGTCGGCTTCTTCATTTTGATCAAGACTTTGGAGTTCCATTTCATGTTCCTGCAATTTTCCAAACAAAGTAGCAAGAGACATAGAAGAGAGATCTTTACTTTCAGAAATAGCAGTTACCTTGGGCTGCCATTCCCTACTTAAGCATCTTAAAACTTTATTAATTAAATCTTCATTAGGCAAGATTTTTCTGCATGCTATGAATGTTTTCATTAGGGTTCATCCTAAACAATTCATATTCATGTGTAAGGGTATTGACTCTAGATCTTTTTACATCAGTGGTGCCTTCATGTGTAAGTTGGAGAATATCCCACATCTCCTTGGCATTAGTGCAATTAGACACTCTAAAATACTCATCTATTCCTAGTGCTGAAGTAATAATGTTTTCGGCTTTCAGATCATACTGGATTCTTCTTCTATCTTCTTCAGTCCACTTATCTCTAGGTTTTTGTGTTGTGGTGCTAGTGCTTACATCTACTACAGTGGGTATGTAAGGTCCTATTTCTATTGCTTCCTAAATGTTTAAATCTATGGCTTCAATGAAAATCTGCATACGGGTTTTCCAATAGTGGTAACCCTTACCATTGAAGATTGGTGGCCTATGGATGGAATTTCCTTCAGGAAACAAGGAATTTGAAGAGGCCATGAATCTTGAAGTGGTTAAACTTTCTACAAGATACCTGCTCTGATACCACTTGTTGGATCAAGTGGCCTCGGAATAATTAAAAGGGGGGGGGGGGGGTTGAATTAATTATTAATGAACCTTTACTAATTAAAAATCTAATCCTTCTTAGGCTTTTACTATGTTATTAAGAAAGTAAAGAACAAAAATATAAACTTAACCAAAATTAAAAGCGATAAATAAAGTGTACAACGGAAATTAAAGAGTGTAGGGAAGAAGAAGACAAACACAAGAGTTTTATACTGGTTTGGCAACAACCCGTGCCTACATCTAGTCCCCAAGCGACCTGCGGTCCTTGAGATTTCTTTTCAACCTTGTAAAAATCCTTTTACAAGCAAAGATCCATAAGGGATGTACCCTCCCTTGTTATCTTTGAACAACCTAGTGGATGTACCCTCCACTAGAACTGATCCACAAGAGATGTACCCTCTCTTGTTCTCAGTCACAACAACCCATGTAGATGTACCCTCTACTTGTACCACAAAGGATGTACCCTCCAATGTGTTAAGACAAAGTTCTCAGGCGGTTAGTCCTTTTAAACTTTGTGAAGGGGGAAACAAAAGAATTCTCAGGCGGTTAGTCCTTTGAAATCTTTTGTTTATGGGAAAGGGAAGAATCAAAAGAATTCTCAGACTGTGTCATTTTGAATTCTTTGACAAGGGAGAAGGGAGACACAAAAGAATTCAGGCAGTTAGACCTTTTCTCTTTTGGAAAAGGGAGAAGAGAGACACAAAAAGAATTTTGGCGATTAGTCCTTGGCGAATTCTTTTTGGCAAAGGGAGAAGGGAATGAAAAAGATGAATAGCACAAGTTTTGTTTTCAAGGTTTGGAAAACCAGAAAAATTAAGAAAGCTTTTGACAAAGGAAGAAGAAGAAGAAATTCAAGAAGATGTTCAAAGAGACTCAAGGGTTGTAAAGGATTAAAATCAATGCATTCAATGTCATATAAAATGCAAGTTAAGGTCTTGCTTTTATAGACTCTTCATGTCTGGTCAAGAAAAACATTTGAAGAGTTATAACCTTTAGAAAAAACCTGAAAACCATTGGAAGAGTTACATCTTTTGATTTTTATTCAAAACTTATCACTGGTAATCGATTACCAAATGATTGTAATCGATTACACAAAGCATTTTTGTGAAAGGATATGACTCTTCACATTTGAATTTGAATTTCAACGTTCAAACACACTGGTAATTGATTACCAATATATTGTAATCGATTACTTCATTTTGAAATCAATTGGAACGTTGTAAATTTAGTTGAAAGCTTTTTGAAAAAAAGTTTTGCTACTGGTAATCGATTACAATAAATTGGTAATCGATTACCAGAGAGTAAAAACTCTTTGGTAAAAGGTTTTGTGAAAAATTCATGTGCTACTCAATGTTTTGAAAAACCTTTTTGGTACTTATCTTGATTGAGTCTTTTCTTGATTGTTGAATCTTCAACTTGATTATTCTTGATTCTTGATTCTTGATTCTTGAAACTTGAATCTTGAAACTTGATTCTTGAATCATGAAATCAAATTTCCTCTTGATTCTTGAAGTGTTCTTGATTCAATCTTGAACTCATTGTCTTGGGCTTTTTGTCATCATCTTTGTTATCATCAAAACTCCTTGAATCAATCTTGATTCAACATCATGAAGCTTGCTTCTACAACTTCTTCCTCCAAGCTCTTATCCATGGCCTCCTATGGTGGTGAGCTTCTTCTAGACTCATTTTCTCCTTGAAGTGGCATCTCCTCTCTCTCTTCCTTCTCCAGTCCGCTACCATTCATCTTCCAAGAAGCAAAGGAATCCATTGATGAAGTACATCCTAGGCCTACAAGCTCCAATGGAGCTTACATCAGAAGGCACATGAAATTTTATGCCTTAAATGAGATCTGAACTTTGAAGTGTAATTCTCAAATCATCAAAGTTGAAAAAAATGCACACACATGGCCTCTATTTGTAGCCTGAGTGTCATACAAAATTGGAGGGAAATTTGAATTTCTATTCAAATTTCACTTGAATTTGAATTTGAATTTGTGGAGCCAAACTTTGTAGCCAAAATTTCACTAATTATGATTTGTGAATTTTAGCTATGATTTAGGCAACTAATCCAAGATCAAGTCCAAGATTCTCCACTAAGTGTGGTTAGGTGTCATGAGGCATGTAAAGCATGAAGGACATGCACAAAATGTGACTATATGATGAGGCAACGGGGTGTAGCAAGCAAATGCTCACCTCCCCCTCTAAAATTTAATTGGATTGGGCTTCTCCCAATTCAATTAAATTTATTTCCCGACACACACATCAAATATTCACTTAATGCATGTGAAATTACAAAACTACCCCTAATGCAAAAACTAGTCTAGGTGCCCTAAAATACAGGGGCTAAAAAATCCTACATTTCTAGGGAACCCTACCTACATTATGGAGCCCTAAATACAAGGCCCAAAAATAATGAAATCCTAATCTAATATGTACAAAGATAAGACACAACATGGCCCATGGGCTCAGAAATCTACCCTAAGGTTCATGAGAATCCTAGGGCCTTCTTCAACAGCTCTAGCCCAATCCTCTTGGAGCCTCTTGCTCATGGCTTTGGTGACTAGTCCCTTCCTAGGGAGGATTGCATCACCCACTCCCCTTTGAAGAGGATTTGACCTCAAATCTGTTGGTTCATGCTCCTCAGTATTAGCTCCACCTATAAAGTTCTAACTGCATACTCTTATGGGAGGTCCAACCTATAGACATTGTTATTGATCCTCTCCAAGACCTGAAAAGGTCCATCACCTCTACGGATAAGCTTGCATTACCTCTTAGTAGGTGGTGTAAGCTCTATTGGAGCTTGAAGGCCTAGGATCTTCTTCATTAATGGATTTCTTTGCTTCTTGGAAGATGAATGGCCGCGGAATGGAGAAGGAAGAGAGAGAGGAGATGCCACTTAAAGGAGAAGATGAGTCTAGAAGAAGCTCACCACCATAGGAGGCCATGGATAAGAGCTTGGAGGAAGAAGGAGATAAATGAAAGGAGAGGAAGCGAAGAGCATGAAATTTTGTGCTCTAAAAGAGCTCTGAAATCTGAAGTTTAATTTTCAAATCATCAAAGTTGAAAAAAATGCACACACATGACCTCTATTTATAGCCTAAGTGTCACACAAAATTGGAGGAAAATTTGAATTTCACTTGAATTTGTGGAGCCAAACTTTGGAGCCAAAATTTCACTAATTATGATTAGTGAATTTTAGTTATGGTTTTGCTCACTAATCCAAGATCAATTCCAAGATTCTCCACTAAGTGTGCTTAGGTGTCATGAAGCATGTAAAGCATGAAGGACATGCACAAAGTGTGACTATATGATGTGGCAAAGGGGTGTAGTAAGCAAATGCTCACCTCCCCCTCTAAAATTTAATTGGATTGGGCTTATACCAATTCAATTAAATTTATTTCCAGCCACACACATCAAATATTCACTTAGTGCATGTGAAATTACAAAACTACCCCTAATACAAAAACTAGTCTAGGTGCCCTAAAATACAAGGGCTGAAAAATCCTATATTTCTAAGGTACCCTACCTACATTATGGAGCCCTAAATACAAGGACCAAATATAATGACATCCTAGTCTAATATGTACAAAGATAATTGGACCCAACCTTGGCCCATGAACTCAAAAATCTACCCTTAGGTTCATGAGAACTCTAGGACCTTCTTCAGCAGCTCTAGCCCAATTCTCTTGGAGTCTTGTATCCAATGCCCTTGGGGGGTAGGATTGCATCATTCCCTCCCTCTTGAAAAGGATTTGACCTCAAATCCAGAGGTTCTTGAAACTCATGGATTCTTTCCTCAACACCTGTAAAAAGAATAAAAACATATGTATTAGTGATGTTGGGTATGTTAGAGTACGATAAGGACTGAAAACCCCTTTCTTGGGCATCTTCCCATGAGAGAATATAGTTTCTCACCAACTCAATGAGTGGTGCTACAAGTATAGAAAAATATGGGACAAACCTTTTGTAAAAGTTTGTTAAGATATTGAAGCCCCAAATTTCCCTTATACTTGGTGGAGTAGGCCACTCAAGAATGACCTTTATTCTCTTAGGGTCCATGGGAAGTCCTTGATCACTATTTAAAAAGTTAAGGAAAGTAATGGAATAAAATATACCTTTTTCTTTATTTTCATGTTGATTATTCCTACAAAAAATTACGACAAACCTAAGGTGTCCCACATGAGCACCTAGGTTTGCATTGAAACAAAAAATAAGAACAAACCTGCCTAATGAGTCCCTATGTACACAAATCATGAAGATGTTGGGTGCATGAGTGATTTTACAAAAGAGTGTTGCACCACTCAAAAAATTCATCATACCACCTATCATTGGGATTTGGTGCCTAATAATACCTATTTTAGGCACCATCAAAGCACAAGGATTTAAGCTCTTGCGAACCAAACCCTCATCCAATAACTCCTTTACTTGAGGAATAACTTCAAGCTAAAGAGGTATGGCGGTGCTAAGAGATGTTTCCCTTGATAGGAGAAGGTAGAAAGATTGTTTAAGAAGGAGTGCCCTTTTAATATCACCTTTTGTTGCAAAATGATTTTCCTTCTTAACAATCTTCTTGGAGGAATCATTTTCCTCCTTTTCCTTCCCCTTAGCTTTTGAAGACAAGGCCTTACTATCCTTCTTTTTCTTTTGTTTTTCTAGTTTTTCCTCATCATCTCTCTTATCTTTCATAGTTAGTTAATCTTTGGCCACCTATGAAGGTGTTTGAGCATGCAACACAAATTTAGTGCCAAGATGGGTGAGGGTAATTTTATTAGTTAGGCCATTGTAAATGATCTTCCTATCAAATTGCCATGGCCTTCCTAAAAGAATATGTCCTACCTCCATGGGAACTATATCACAATTAACTTCATCCTTATATGTCCCAATGGAGAAAGGTACCTTCACTTGTTGGTTAACTATCATTTCCCCTTGCTCATTGAGCCATTGAAGTTTATAAGGTTTTGGGTGGGGAATGATAGTGAGGTTCAACTTCGAAACTAATCTTGTGCTACAACAATTGCAACAAGATCCACTATCCACAATGAGAGAACAAGTTTTATCTAAAATTTTGCATCTTGTATGAAAGATGTTCTCTCTTTGGGATTGAGATAGATCACAAGATTGACCTCCAAGGAGCCTTCTAACCATTAAGAGGTCACCTTCTTCATGGGGGTAGACTTCCTCACTAGACTCTTCACCCCTTACTTCATCTTCACTTCCACTAGAGGAAGGGCAAGAAGTAGTCTCCTCTTGACTACTATAAATGTCTTGACCCCTCATGATCATGGTTTTCTTTGTGGGGCATTGAGAGGCAATGTAACCTCTCCCACGACATTTGAAGCATTTAATGTTGCTAGTCCTTTCTTGGGAACTAGTCTTAGGGGTGTATTTCTCTATGGTCTTACCCTTATCTTCCTTGGGTTTTGAAGGTGCAGCCCCCAAAATTCTATGGGCTTGGTCCTTCCTTGGATAAGAGTGAGAGCCATAAGATTTTGAAGAAGGCTTTCTATTAATTTGTTGCTCCACTCTTATACAAAGTTGGACTAGCTCATCTAGGTCCCTATATGGAAGGAGTTCAACCTTGTCCCTCACTTCAATATTAAGCCCACTAAGGAACCTAGCTATGCTTGTTCTTTCCTCCTCCCTATGTCCAGCTCTTAAAAGGAGTAGTTTCATTTGTTGTCTATATTCTTCAACACTCATACTCCCTTTTCTAAGCCTTTGGAGCTTGTCCATAAGCTCCCTTTCATAGTAGGAGGGAATATGCCTCTTCCTAAGGGCACTCTTAAGATCATTCCAATACTCTACTGGAGGATCCCCATGAATCCTTTGTTCCCTAACAAGGCAAGTCCACCAATAGAGGGCATACCCTTGAAAGCCAAGGGTAGCCAATGGAACTTTTCTCTCTTCGCTAATATGATGGCAAGCAAAGAGTTGTTCAACCTTCATTTCCCAATCTTAGTAGGCCTCAACATTATCTTTTCCATGGAAATATGGGAGGCTAATGTTAACCTCTTGAGGCCTTCTATCCTTTTCTTTTCTTTGGAAGTGATGTTTAGTATGTGAACTATGGCGCCCTCTATAATAGTCGCTAAGTTCTTCACTTAAACTCTTGCAAGAGTCATGACTACTATAGGAGGCATGTTTTTCTCTTTTCATTTCTTTCATTATTTTTCTTCTTTCTTCCTCTCTTATTTTCTCTCTTTCATCTTGACTTATTTCTTCCACTCTTTTTTTACTTTTTTCTTTTCTCTCTTGTATTTCTTTCCACAACTTAAGGGATCTCAACTCATTTAATATCTTATACAAGGGGTCCTTAGGAGTAGAACCCTCACCATTAACACTAGATGAAGAATGAAGACGCATGTTGGTTCCTAAGTTATGGTTCTTTCTTTTTGGGGGTTTGAAAACAAAAGGTAAAAGAAACAATGGTTGAAACTAGCCAAAATAAACACTAAAAGAGGTGTGAAAAATAAGGTGAAAACTAATTGGTAAAAGGCAAGCTACCTAGGCGGTTTGACAATGGAGAGTAAAGGAAATAAGCTATGAAAGTAAGCAAGAAATTAAAGTGCAAGAAATGCAAACTAGGCAGATCCTAAGAGTGTTTGGATGATCTCGTTTAAGGTTCCCAACAAAACACTCACTATCCTAAGGGAAAATTGCCTAAAATTGTTACACACAAATGGAATTTGGGTGACCTATTGGAGGCTCCCAACTTACTTCCAATGAAAGGCCTTTTTGTTACAAAATTTGAAAGCAAAGCAAATTGCCAATAAAAATTACAAAAAAAAAGTCCTTAATTGTGGTGGCTATTCTCTCTTTGGTGTTTCACTCAATTTGGAGTGCTTCTTATTCCAATAGCTCTTAAGGTGGTTTGCCCCTTGCTTCTTGACTCAAATTCTTCAAGGTATGGCACCAATCCTCCTTTCCAATTCCCTATATGGCAACTCACAAGCAAGGAAACAAAGAGACAAACAATAACCAAAGACCAAAAAAAAATGAAATGAAAGCTAAACCAATAGAGTTTTAACAAGACAAATTTTCAAGGATTATTCAAAAATTAAAGCAATGAAAAGCACACAAAAGCAAGCTAGGACTCAAAGAGAAACCTAGAATGGCTCTAGAGTAGAGTAGAAAAACTAAAAAAAAAAAAGAAAAAAAGACTCAAGAAACCTCTAGTATTGGCACTTGTTTTCACAATAATTTTCAATTAAAGTTTCACAACTAGGATTTTTATAAAATAGGCACCAATTATAGAACAAATTTTGAGCCAAAACAACAAGCACACTTTCCTTTCACTTTTTTTTTCCTGGACACTGATTTTTCTGCCAACTTGTGTGATTTTTATTATTTTTTCCTTTAATCCAACTCACTTGATTATTTTTTTATAATTTTTTTCCAGATGTCTAGAAAACTCAGTAAAAGTTTCAGCTCAAAAAACGTAGTGACCAATTCCCAGTAATTTGTAAAAGTTCGTATGTTCAAGCTGCCAGCACCAGCGATTTCAACCTAGAAATCAAGAGTAGTGTTTATGTTGCTTAAGGCTTGGATAGTTACAATTTGTGTTTTCTTATGCTCAATTATCTTGAATAACACAATTCAAGAGAGCTTAAGACTTATTTGATTCACAAATCCAGCCACAACTCAGCACCACAACTCAACTTCATCATATACATCGTGTAGGAATCTTAGAAAACAAAAAAGAGTTCAACAACAAGACTACTTCTAGGAATTTATTTAGAACATGTTACGAACTAAATAACATGCATGAATTAGACTCAAAATTCAAAAAGATAGGCTATGAATGACAAGAATACATGAACAAATGTATCTAGAATTCAATAAACAAAATAAAAATTCAACACAAACTTAGAGCATAATGTGACAATTACTATGACTAAACATAACTCAGACAACATGGATTAAGTCATTTACACTTAGATTTTTGTGTTTTTTTTTGCTAATAAATATTTTGGAAGAAAATTTAGATCTAAAGGTTCAGCACAATAATATTATGAATGAAAATTGATAGAACCTAAAATCAACACAAAAACATGATTCAAGAGTAGATCTACAAAATTTGAACCATAGAAATGCAAGAACAAGTGTAGATCTAAGATTTAATCGGTTCATTTTTTTCAATCTACTCTAAGATGAAGAAAATGGAGGATATACATGGAGAATAAGATGAAGAACAAGGAATTAAAGAGAATTCACCGAACAAAAAGATAGAGGAAGCAAAAGAACATCACCTAGATGAAGATGCTCTGATACCACATGGTGTAAGCTCCATTGGAGCTTGAAGGCCTAGGATCTTCTTCATCAATGGATTCCTTTGCTTCTTGGAAGATAAATGGCAGTGGAATGGAGAAGGAAGAGAGAGAGAAGATGCCACTTCAAGGAGAAGATGAGTCTAGAAGAAGCTCACCACCATAGGAGGCCATGGATAACAGCTTGGAGGAAGAAGGAGATGAATGAAAAGAGAGGAAGAGAAGAGCACGAAATTTTGTGCTCTAAAAGAGCTCTGAAATCTGAAGTTTAATTTTCAAATCATCAAAGTTGAAAACAATGCACACACATGACCTCTATTTATAGCCTAAGTGTCACACAAAATTGGAGGAAAATTTGAATTTCAATTCAAATTTCACTTGAATTTGTGGAGCCAAAATTTCACTAATTATGATTAGTGAATTTTAGTTATGGTTCAGCCCACTAATCCAAGATCTATTCCAAGATTCTCCACTAAGTGTGCTTAGATGTCAAGAGGCATGTAAAGCATGAAGGACATGCACAAAGTGTGACTATATGATGTGGCAATGGGGTGTTGTAAGCAAATGCTCACCTCCCCCTCTAAAATTTAATTGGATTGGGCTTCTACCAATTCAATTAAATTTATTTCCAACCACACACATCAAATATTCACTTAGTGCATGTGAAATTACAAAACTACCCCTAATACAAAAACTAGTCTAGGTGCCCTAAAATACAAGGGCTGAAAATCCTATATTTCTAGGGTACCCTACCTACATTATGGAGCCCTAAATACAAGAACCAAATATAATGACATCCTAGTCTAATATGTACAAAGATAATTGGACCCAACCTTGGCCCCTGGGCTCAAAAATCTACCCTGAGATTCATGAGAACCCTAGGGCTCAAAAATCTACCCTGCATCAGTAGGGAATCTATCCTTCCTAAGATGGAGCCAAAACCAGTCCCCCTCATTAAGAACTAGCTCTTTTCTTCCACTATTGCCTTAGTTGCATACACCTTTGTTTGGTTCTCTACTAGGTTCCTAACCCTCTCATGCAAATTCTTTACAAACTCTAAACTAGATTCCCCTTCTTTATGTATAAAAGAAGTGTCAAGTGGGAAGGGAATGAGGTCTAAGGGTGTTAGGGGATTGAATCTATAGACAACCTTAAAAGGGGATTGCTTGCTGGTTCTATGAACCCCTCTATTGTAGGAAAATTCTACATGAGGAAGATATTCATACCAAGACTTATGGTTGCCTTTAAGAAGAGCCCTTAAAAGGGTGGATAAAGACCTATTCACTACCTCTGTTTGCCCATCAGTTTGTGGATGACAACTGGTAGAGAGAAGAAGCTTAGTTCCTTGCTTAGCCCATAAGGTTTTCCAGAAGTTTCTAAGGAACTTAGCATCTCTATCTGACACAATGGTCCTAGGCAAACCATGGAGTCTCACAACTTCCTTGAAAAAGAGTTTTGAGATTTGGGAAGCATCATCCACCTTGTGGCATGGTATAAAGTGTGCCATCTTAAACCTATCCACCATCACAAAGGTAGAGTCTACACCTCTTTGGGTTCTAGGAAGCCCAAGGACAAAGTCCATACTAATGTTGATGTAGCTCCATGTGGAGGTTGTAGAATGGAGAAGGAGGAAAGATGATTGGAGATGCCACTTCAAGGATCAGATGAGTCAAGAAGAAGCTCACCACCATAAGAAGCCATGGATAAGAGCTTGAAGTTAAGAGAAGATGAGTGGAGGGAGAGGCAGAAAAGGAGCACAAAATTTTGTGCCTCAAATGAAATCTGAACTTTGAAGTGTAATTCTCAAATCGTCAAAGTTGAAAAAATGTACACACAAGGCCTCTATTTATAGCCTAAGTGTCACACAAAATTGGAGGGAAATTTGAATTTCTATTTAAATTTCACTTGAATTTGCAATTAAATTTATGGAGCCAAATTTTGGAGCCAAAATTTCACTAATTATGATTGGTGAATTTTAGCTATAGTTCAGCCCACTAATCCAAGATCAAGTCCAAGATTCTCCACTAAGTGAGGTTAGGTGTCATGAGGCATGTAAAGCATGAAGGACATGCACAAAGTGTGACTATATGATGTGGCAATGAGGTGTAGCAAGCAAATGCTCACCTCCCCCTCTAAAACTTAATTGTATTGGGCTTCTCCCAATTCAATTAAATTTATTTCCCATCACACACAACAAATATTCACTTAATGCATGTGAAATTACAAAACTACCCCTAATACAAAAACTAGTCTAGGTGCCCTAAAATACAAGGGCTAAAAAATCCTACATTACTAGGGTACCCTCCCTACACTATGAAGCCCTAAGTACAAGGCACAAAAATAATGAAACCTTAATCTAATATGTACAAAGATAAGTTGGCCCATACTTAGTCCATGGGCCCAAAATCTACCTTAAGGCTCATGAGAACGCTAGGGCCTTCTTTTGCATCTCTGGCCCAATCTTCTCCTAGTCTTCTATCCAATGCCCTTGGGGGGTAGGATTGCATCAAATGTCTACCTAAGGTGCAGATGGGATGGGTAAGGGTGTGTATAGCCCATGAGGCATCACCCTAGAATTGGGGCCAATATAACTTTTCTTTGAGTAAGACAAGGGTCTTGTCTATCCCAAAGTGGCCCATGAGTCCACCCTCATGCCTCTCATTCACAAGTAATTTCCTTATGGATCCTTGGGGTATGCAAAGCTTTCTCTCTTTGGACAAATAACCCTTAGCCCAATAGAATCCATCTTGGGCCTTTTGCCCACAACTCTCATAAATGGGAGAGAAATGTTCATCTAAAGCATACAAGTCCCTAATGTTATCAAACCCTAAAATTTGAGCTCCTAGGGAGAAAAACAACGTGTGCCTCCTAGAGAGGGCATCAACTACCTCATTTGTTTTTCCCTTTTTGTATTTGATAACATATGGAAATTTCTCTAGGTACTCTACCCATTTTTCATGCCTTTTGTTTAACTTGCTTTGCCCTCTAATGTACTTAAGTGATTCATGATCACTATGAATGACAAATTTCTTGGAAACAAGGTAATGCTCCCATGTTTGGAGGGCTCTTATTAAGGCATAAAGCTATGTATAAAGGCAAGGTAGTTGAGGGTGGCACCATGAATTTTTCCACTAAAATAAGCAATAGGGTGCCCACCTTGTAACAATATAGATCCAACTACCACTCCAAAGGCATCACATTCTAGCTCAAAAGTTTTAGAAAAGTCAGGAAGTGCTAGAACAGGTGCCTTGGTGAGCTTTTCTTTGAGCAAAGCAAAGGCTTGCTCTCGTCTTTCACCCCAAGTAAATGCCACATTCTTCTTCACCAACTCATTGAGAGGCGAGGCAATTTTAGAGAAATTAGGAATGAACCTTTTGTAGAAGCTTGCTAACCCATGGAAGCTCTTAATATCTCCCACACTTTTTGGGGTGGGCCATTCTTGGATGGCCTTGATTTTCTCAGGGTCCACTTGGACCCCATTTCTACCAACTTCAAAACCTAAGAAAACTACATTATCTACACAAAAGGTACACTTCTCTATATTTTCATAAAGGGTGTTTTCCCTAAAGACTGAAAGAACTTTCCGGAGATGTCCTAAGTGATCATCTAGGCTCCTATGGTACACTAAAATATCATCAAAATGAACAACTACAAATCTACCTATGAAATCCCTTAAGACATGATGCATAAGCCTCATAAAGGTGCTTGGTGCATTAGTGAGCCCAAAAGACATCACTAGCCATTCATACAAACCAAACTTGATCCTGAAAGCGGTTTTCCACTCATCACCCTCTTTCATCGTGATTTGGTGATAACCATTTTTAAGATCAATTTTTGAAAATATGTCGGCACCATGCAACTCATCAAGCAAATCGTCAAGTCTAGGAATGGGGTGCCTATACTTTACAGTAATGTTGATGATGGCCCTGCAATTTGTACACATTCTCCACTTACCATCCTTTTTGGGCACCAACAACACTGACACATCACAAGGGCTTAGGCTCTCTTGGACCAAACCCTTCTCCAACAATTCTTTAACTTGAGACTCTATCTCCTTAGTCTCCTTAGGGTTAGTCCTATAGGCTGGCCTATTAGGAAGTCTTGCTCTTGGGACTAAGTCTATTTGGTGTTCTATTCCCCTAAGAGGAGGTATCTGAGGGGGTATCTCTTTGGGAAATATATCACCAAATTCATGTAAGAGTTCTTGGACCTTTGGGGGTAAGGTCTCAAATGTAGGAATTGTGGCAGTGCTAAGGGAGGTTTCCCTTGATAGGACAAGGTAGAAGGATTGTTTAAGAAGGAGTGCTCTTTTGATATCACCTTTCTTTGCAAAATGAATTTCCTTCTTAACAATCTTTTGGGAGGAATCTTTTTCCTTCCCCCTGGCCTTTTAAGACAAGGCCTTACTATCCTTTTTTTCTTTTGTTTTTCTAGTTTTTCTTCCTCATCCCTCTTATTTTTCATAGTTAGTTGATCTTTGGCCACCTGTGAAGGTGTTTAAAGATGCAGCACAAACTTTGTTCCAAGGTGGGTGAGGGTTATCTCATTAGTTAGGCCATTATAGATGATTTTCCTATCATATTGCCATGGCCTACCTAAGAGAAGGTGTCTTGCCTCCATAGGAACTACATCACAAATCACTGCATCCTTATATGTTCCAATGGAGAAGGGCACTTTCACTTGTTGATTGACTATCATCTCCCCTTGCTCATTGAGCCATTAAAGTTTGTAAGGCTTTGGATGGGAAGTGATAGCAAGGCTCAACTTAGAGACTAATCTTGTGCGACAACAATTGCAACATGAACCACTATCTACAATGAGAGAGCATGTGAAAAATATTCTCTCTTTGAGATTGGTTCAAGCCACAAGATTGACCTCCTAGAAGCCTTTTGACCATTAGAAGGTCCCCTTTTGCTTCTTCACTTTCACTAGGGGAAGGCAAAGTAGTAACCTCATCTTGGCTACTATAAATGTCTTGGCAACTCATAATCATGGTTTTCTTGGTGGGGCATTGAGAAGCAATGTGTCCTCTTCCAGGACATTTAAAGCACTTTATAGAGCTAGTTTTCTCTTGTATACTAGCCTTAGGGGGTTGCTTTTCTATTATCTCCCCCTTATCATTTTTGGGCTTAGAAGGTGCAGCCCTAAGATGCCTTGACCTTGGTTTTTCTTTGGATAAGAGTGAGAGCCATAAGATTTTGAAGTAGGTTTCCTTTTAAGTTGTTGCTCTACCCTTATCCAAAGTTGGACTAGGTCATCTAGGTCCCTATAAGGAAGCAACTCAACCTTGTCCCTCACTTCCATATTAAGCCCACTAAGGAACCTAGCAATGCTTGTTATTTCCTCTTCCCTAAGCCCAGCTCACAAAAGGAGTAGTTCCATTTGTTGCCTATACTCTTGAACACTCATACTCCCTTATCTAAGCCTTTGGAGCTTGTCCATAAGCTCTTTTTCATAGTAGGATGGGATGTGCATCTTCCTAAGGGCACTTTTCAAGTCAATCCAATACTCTACTGGAGGATCCCCATGAATCATTCTTTCCTTAACTTAGGGAAGTCCACCAATAGAGGGCATACCCTTGGAAGCTAAGGGTAGCCAAAGGAACCTTTCTTTCCTCACTTGTATGATGGCAAGCAAAAATTTGCTCAACCTTCATTTCCCAATGTAAATAAGCCTCTACGTTGTCCTTTCCGTGGAAGTATAGGAGGTTAATGTTAGCCTCTTGAGGCTTTCTATCCTTTTCTCTCCTATGGGAGTGAGGTATAGGATGTGACCTATGCCTTCCTCCATAATAGTCACTAAGTAAAACTTAGGCTCTTGCAAGAGTCATGACTCCTATAGGAGGCATATTTTTCTTTTCTTAACTCTTTCATTATTTTTCTTCTTTCTTCCTCTCTTATTTGTACTTTCTCATCTTGATTTATTTCTACCCTCTCCTTTTTCTTTTCTTTCTAGTTTTTCTTTCCATAACTTGAGGGAACTCAACTCATCTAAGATTCTAGATTGAGGATCCTTATGATTCGTACCCTCACCATTAACACTAGATGAATGATGACTCATGTTGGTTCCTAAGTTGTGGTACTTTCTTGTTGGGGCTTTGTAAAATGTAAAAGCTAAGGTTCAAAAGAACTCAAGATAAGTGTGATAAGCAAGAAGAAAGTATTATGAAATTACAAGATAAACTAGGCGTGACTAGTAAAGAAAATAAGCTATGAAAGTAAGCAAGAAATGTAAACTAGGCAGATCCTAGAAGTGTTTGGATGACCACATTTAAGGTTCCCAACGAAACACTCACTATCCTAAGGGAAAATTGCCTAAAATTATTACACACAAATGGAAGTTTAGTAACCTATTTGAGGCTAGCTCCCAACACACTTCCAATGAAAGGCCTTTTTGTTACAAAATTTGAAAGCAATGCAGGAAGTAAATTTACAATTACAAAATTACAAAAAGGTTCTCAATTTTTTGTGGTTTTTCTCTCTTTGGTGATTCACTTAATTTGGAATGCTTCTTAGTCCAATAGCTTTTAAGGTGGTTGGCCCCTTGCTTCTTGACTCAAATTATTCAAGGGATGATACCAATCCTCCTTTCCAATTCCCTATATGGCAACTCACAAACAAGGAAACAAAGAGACAAGCAATAACCAAAGACCAAAAAAAAAAAATGAAATGAAAGCTAAACCAATAGAGTTTTAACAAGAAAAATTTTCAAGGATTATTCAACAATTAAAGCAATGAAAAGTACATAAAAGCAAGCTAGGACTCAAATAGAAACCTAGAATGGCTCGAGAGTAGAGTAGAAAAACTAAAAAAAAAAATCTAAAATTGCATATCACTAAATTGGCTTCAACACAAAGTGAGCTAGATTAGTTGAGACAAGAAAATGGAAAACTTGTTTCAAGCTATAAAGCCACTGGTTTTGTTTGTGCTTCTACTTCTCTTATATGGATGATTACAACTCTTTGCAAATTGAGTTTGAAAAGTTCAAAAAGCATCACTATGAAGAATGTATGAAGTTGCCAACTGAGCTTTCTTATCTTAAAGATCTGTTTAGAAAAATGAACAAAGGAAAAAATTATCTTAGTCATTTGCTCAATGTGCAAAAACATACCACCTTTTCTAAGAAAACCAAGTTTGTATCCACCAAAAGGGTGAAACCAAACAAAGTCTTCAAAAAGAAAAACATAGAGCACTCTAAGCCTAAAGCAAAGACTTGTCATTATTGCATGAAAAGAGGACACACATCTTATAAATGCCATGTCAGGAGATTTGACGTTCCTAGAGGTAAATGTGTTTGGATTCCTATAGATTTAATTGTGGAAATTATCCCCATTGGACCCAACCTCAATTGGGCACCACCACTTTCTAATTGATTTTGTTTTGTAGGTGTGCCTAAAAGCAAGAGACTCACTATGGTACTTGGATAGTGGCTACTCTAGGCAGATGATGGGTGACAAGTTCAGACTTACTAGCTTTGTTAGAATAAGTTAATGGGTGACAAAGGCTTCAAAATTGAACTCAACATGAATTTTTGTCTCATTTGTGAAGCTATATCTGGTGTGGTTGTGTACATAGGTAAAAGAATAGGTAACATCTACATGTTGAATATTGAACATGCATCATTTCATGAACTTAGATGCTTGGTAAGAAAGATTGATGATTCTTGGTTATGGCATCGTAGGGATGCACATATGAACATGCATTATATCAGTCATCTAGTTAAAAAGGACTTAGTGATTGGTATTCCAGAAGTCAAGTTTGAGAAAAATAAATTGTGTGAAGCATGTCAAAAATGAAAACAAGTTAAAAACTCATTTCAAAGTAAAAACGTTGTTTCTACTTCAAAACTGCTCACAGTCCAACAAGTGTACCAGATCGCACAAGTAGTATAAAACGGTAAGAACCGAGTATCGAACACTCGGGGAACTTGTGTTATTTGGTAAGCTATTTTAGCAAATAAGTGTCTAGTGTGTGTAAATGTAAGTGTGAATATGAATAGGTATATAGACTATCTGTGCATAAAGAAAGAAAATCACGTGAGAGAGATGATGTGTAAAAACAAGTAGAGGACACGTTGGACTTCCTAATAGGTGCCTGATGCTAAAAAGATATTCTCTATCTAACAATGCTCATGTGTTCTTATGGTGTCTCCTGAGATACTAAACCCTGATTCCTCATGATAGTTTAGCCTAATCCTGATCAAGCATCGTCCGTAGATTCCTCTTGTAAGACTAAACTCAACCAGGACCGCATTAAGACACACATACTCAACTAAATTATCGCACCCCGATTCCTCGTGAAAGCACAACAACTCAGCCCTGCACTATCAAGGACATTAGAGTCAGACCAGTTTCCACTGTTGAATGACCCTAACAAAGCATGCATCTACGTGATCAAGGTAAAGGCATACTGGAATGAAAAGTAGATAGCACAGAGAACACACAAAACATCATTAAATAGATATAAATATATTTACATAAGGTACCTACAGGGAAGATCCAACAGAGGATTTAGCTTTCCATACCAGGAAGATTTCTTAACAACAAAGAGAAGAACAAGATGAAAGATTGCAAAAATACAATTCACCTCTAGGATCTCACAAACTCATCTCAAGCTCTCAAATCAGCTCCTGCTTCAAGCTCTAGTCTCTGCAGATCTTCGCACAACAAAATCTCTCAAAACTCTCTGGAACTTGGACCTTTCTCTCTCTAGAAACCCTAGACTTGGAAAGCTCTGAATCCCAGTCCAAACTCCCTTCACAAATTCTAATTTCAGGCTTAAATAGGTGGCCTTGTTTGTGCTCGTGCGCTTAGCACATGTATGGACCGCTTAGCGCACGTTAGTGATTTTTGGCTTAGTGCGCCTTTCTCGCTTAGCGGATGAACTGAAGCGGTGCGCTTAGAGAGGTGAAGTGGTGCGCTTAGCAAACCTGTACAACTCATCTTCTTCTGGATTCTTCCTCGCGCTTAGCCCAGGAGTGTTGCGCTTAGCGGACGCTCGCTAAGCCAACAAATTGGCTTAGCGAGAAGGTGAAAAACAACACTTTCCAAAGCTTGCCAAATTAACCTAAAATGATTATTAAATCCACAAAATGAAAATACTAAGAATTTATTACCTATACATAACAAAAAATACTTATAACACTACAAAATAACCATAAATAGGGAGAGTTTGATACAATTTATACATGTTTTATACACAAAAGTTGTAGATGCAAGCTTCATGATGATGAATCAAGTTGATTCAAGATGTTTTGATGATAACAAAAGATGATGACAAAAATCCCAAGAGAATGATTTCAAGATTGAGTCAAGAATTCAAGAATCAAGAGAAGTTTGATTTCAAGATTCAAGAAAAGATGAATTCAAGTTCCAAGAGAAGAAATCAAGAAGACTTCACAAGGGAAGTATAGGAAAGATTTTTCAAAAAACAAACATAGCAAAGTTTTGTTTTTCAAAAGAGTTTTCTCAAAATTTTCTAAGTTACCAGAGTTTGTATTCTCTAGTAATCGATTACCAGTTTCCTGTTATCGATTACTAGTGGCAAAGTTTGATTTCAAAAGCTTTTAACTGAATTTGAAACGTTCCAATTGATTTCAAAATGGTGTAATCAATTACAAGATATTGGTAATCGATTACCAATGTATCTGAACGTTGGAATTCAAATTCAATTGTGAAGAGTCACATCCTTTCATAAAAAGCTTTGTGTAATCGATTACAAGGATTTGGTAATCGATTACCAGTGACAAGTTTTGAATAAAAATCAAAAGATGTAACTCTTCCAATGGTTTTCAGGTTTTTTAAAGGTTATAACTCTTCCAATATGTTAGTGTTTAGCTCTACGGAGTTTTAAAAGATTGGCTAAGATTTTGTTAAAACATAAGCACTTAGACAATGAAGGAAAGCTGGAGTTGCTGCACATGATGTCCAACGTTATGTCAAGGAATAAGATCGGGCTGCACAATGCACAAGGCAAGATAAAATGTCAAATGAAGAATTGAAGTTGCAGGATCCACGATGTCGGATACAATGTCCTGACATCCTGCCCGAAAATACTGGAGTTGCTGCACAATGCATAAGTCAAGATAAAATGTCAAATGAAGCATTGAAGCTGCAGGATCCACGATGTCGGATACGATGTCCTGACATCTTGCCCGAAAATACTGGACACATAAATCTGTTATATCTTTAACAGATTATTGTGCAGTTAGCAAGAGATAAGATGATCTATCTTCTGGAACGAATTAAAAGATAATTAAAGTTCGAATTTCAAAGTAGAAGAGTTCGTTCAGGGATTAAAGATTAAAGATAAAAACTAAAAGATCAAACTGTATCTTTTAGTTCTTTAAGTGCAGATTTTCAGGAAGAAGATAGATCTCCTCCAGCACAAGCCGTTGCAGCCCAGAAACGCACATTGCTATATAATCATGGAGGCTGCACGAGTTCTGTACCAAGTCCGGGATTGAAGAGTTATTTTGTGAGTTTTGGGACTTGAGTCTTTTGTGAGCCACCTTGATGGTACCCTAACATCAAGTGTTGGACCTGAGTGTGTAGAGTTGATCTCTTGTGTGTAGAGTTGATCTCTAGTGTGTAGAGTTGATCTCTTGTGTGTAGAGTTGATCTCTAGTGTGTAGAGTTGATCTCTAGTGTGTAGAGTTGATCTCTTTTGTTCAGAGTTGATCTCTGGTGTGTCTTTGATTTATTTGTAAACACGGGAGAGTGTTTGAGAGGGAGTGAGCGGGGTTTCTCATATCTAAGAGTGGCTCTTAGGTAGAGATCGCACGGGTAGTGGTTAGGTGAGAAGGTTGTAAACAGTGGCTGTTAGACCTTGAACTAACACTATTTTAGTGGATTTCCTCCCTGGCTTGGTAGCCCCCAGATGTAGGTGAGGTTGCACCGAACTGGGTTAACAATTCTCTTGTGTTATTTACTTGTTTAATCTGTTCATACAGTTAAAGACAATCTGCATGTTCTGAAGCGTGATGTCGTGACATCCTGTACGACATCTGTCCCCAGTATCAGAATTTCAATTGGTATCAGAGCGGGCACTCGAAATCACTGAGT
Organism: Glycine soja; assembly: GCF_004193775.1. Lineage (NCBI taxonomy): Eukaryota > Viridiplantae > Streptophyta > Magnoliopsida > Fabales > Fabaceae > Glycine > Glycine soja. The sequence goes on along the minus strand of NC_041014.1, from coordinate 7,135,889 downwards.
GGGATCTAGGGAGATAAATTCTGATGAACATGGAGAAAGAAGGAGGACCAGTGAACAGACCACCAATTCTGGATGGGACCAACTATGAATACTGGAAAGCAAGGATGGTGGCCTTTCTCAAATCACTGGATAGCAGAACCTGGAAAGCTGTCATCAAAGGCTGGGAACATCCCAAGATGCTGGACACAGAAGGAAAGCCCACTGATGAATTGAAGCCAGAAGAAGACTGGACTAAAGAAGAAGACGAATTGGCACTTGGAAACTCCAAAGCGTTGAATGCTCTATTCAATGGAGTTGACAAGAATATCTTCAGACTGATCAACACATGTACAGTGGCCAAGGATGCTTGGGAGATCCTGAAAACCACTCATGAAGGAACCTCCAAAGTGAAGATGTCCAGATTGCAACTATTGGCCACAAAATTCGAAAATCTGAAGATGAAGGAGGAAGAATGTATTCATGACTTCCACATGAACATTCTTGAAATTGCCAATGCTTGCACTGCCTTGGGAGAGAGGATGACAGATGAAAAGCTGGTGAGAAAGATCCTCAGATCCTTGCCTAAGAGATTTGACATGAAAGTCACTGCAATAGAAGAGGCCCAAGACATTTGCAACATGAGAGTAGATGAACTCATTGGTTCCCTTCAAACCTTTGAGCTAGGACTCTCGGATAGGGCTGAAAAGAAGAGCAAGAATCTGGCGTTCGTGTCCAATGATGAAGGAGAAGAAGGTGAGTATGACCTGGATACTGATGAAGGGCTGACTAATGCAGTTGTGCTCCTTGGAAAGCAGTTCAACAAAGTGTTGAACAGAATGGACAGGAGGCAGAAACCACATGTCCAGAACATCCCTTTCGACATCAGGAAAGGTAGTAAATACCAGAAAAGGTCAGATGAAAAGCCCAGTCACAGCAAAGGAATTCAATGCCATGGGTGTGAAGGCTATGGACACATCATAGCTGAATGTCCCACTCATCTCAAGAAGCAGAGGAAAGGACTTTCTGTATGTCGGTCTGATGATACAGAGAGTGAACAAGAGAGTGATTCTGACAGAGATGTAAATGCACTCACTGGGAGATTTGAATCTGCTGAAGATTCAAGTGATACAGATAGTGAAATCACTTTTGATGAGCTTGCTATATCCTATAGAAAACTATGCATCAAAAGTGAGAAGATCCTTCAGCAAGAAGCACAACTGAAGAAGGTCATTGCAGATCTGGAGGCTGAGAAGGAGGCACATGAAGAGGAGATCTCTGAGCTTAAAGGAGAAGTTGGTTTTCTGAACTCTAAACTGGAAAACATGACAAAATCAATAAAGATGCTGAATAAAGGCTCAGATACGCTTGATGAGGTGCTACAGCTTGGAAAGAATGTTGGAAACCAGAGAGGACTTGGATTTAATCCTAAGTCTGCTGGCAGAACAACCATGACAGAATTTGTTCCTGCCAAAAACAGCACTGGAGCCACGATGTCACAACATCGGCCTCGACATCATGGAACACAGCAGAAAAGGAGCAAAAGAAAGAAGTGGAGGTGTCACTACTGTGGCAAGTATGGTCACATAAAGCCCTTTTGCTATCATCTACATGGCTATCCACATCATGGAACTCAAAGTAGCAACAGCAGAAAGAAGATGATGTGGGTCCCAAAACACAAGATTGTCAGTCTTGTTGTTCATACTTCACTTAGAGCTTCAGCTAAGGAAGATTGGTACCTAGATAGCGGCTGTTCCAGACACATGACAGGAGTTAAAGAATTCCTGGTGAACATTGAGCCCTGCTCCACTAGCTATGTGACATTTGGAGATGGCTCTAAAGGAAAGATCATTGGAATGGGAAAGCTAGTTCATGATGGACTTCCTAGTCTGAACAAAGTACTGCTGGTGAAGGGACTGACTGCAAACTTGATCAGCATCAGTCAGCTGTGTGATGAAGGATTCAATGTAAACTTCACAAAGTCAGAATGCTTGGTGACAAATGAGAAGAGTGAAGTTCTAATGAAGGGCAGCAGATCAAAGGACAACTGTTACCTATGGACACCTCAAGAAACCAGTTACTCCTCCACATGTCTATCCTCCAAAGAAGATGAAGTCAGAATATGGCATCAAAGATTTGGACATCTGCACTTAAGAGGCATGAAGAAAATCATTGACAAAGGTGCTGTTAGAGGCATTCCCAATCTGAAAATAGAAGAAGGCAGAATCTGTGGTGAATGTCAGATTGGAAAGCAAGTCAAGATGTCCCACCAGAAGCTTCAACATCAGACCACTTCCAGGGTGCTGGAACTACTTCACATGGACTTGATGGGGCCTATGCAAGTTGAAAGCCTTGGAGGAAAGAGGTATGCCTATGTGGTTGTGGATGATTTCTCCAGATTTACCTGGGTCAACTTTATCAGAGAGAAATCAGACACCTTTGAAGTATTTAAGGAGTTGAGTCTAAGACTTCAAAGAGAAAAAGACTGTGTGATCAAGAGAATCAGGAGTGACCATGGCAGAGAGTTTGAAAACAGCAAGTTTACTGAATACTGCACATCTGAAGGCATCACTCATGAGTTCTCTGCAGCCATTACACCACAGCAAAATGGCATAGTTGAAAGGAAAAACAGGACTTTGCAAGAGGCTGCTAGGGTCATGCTTCATGCCAAAGATCTACCCTATAATCTCTGGGCTGAAGCCATGAACACAGCATGCTACATCCACAACAGAGTCACACTGAGAAGAGGGACTCCAACCACACTGTATGAAATCTGGAAAGGGAGGAAGCCAACTGTCAAGCACTTCCACATCTTTGGAAGTCCATGTTACATTTTGGCAGATAGAGAGCAAAGGAGAAAGATGGATCCCAAGAGTGATGCAGGGATATTCCTGGGATACTCTACAAACAGCAGAGCATATAGAGTATTCAACTCCAGAACCAGAACTGTGATGGAATCCATCAATGTGGTTGTTGATGATCTAACTCCAGCAAGAAGGAAGGATGTCGAAGAAGATGTCAGAACATCGGGAGACAATGTAGCAGATACAGCTAAAAGTGCAGAAAATACAGAAAACTCTGATTCTGCTACAGATGAACCAGACATCAACCAACCTGACAAGAGACCCTCCACTAGAATCCAGAAGATGCACCCCAAGGAGCTGATTATAGGAGATCCAAACAGAGGAGTCACTACAAGATCAAGGGAGATTGAGATCGTCTCAAATTCATGCTTTGTCTCCAAAATTGAGCCCAAGAATGTGAAAGAGGCACTGACTGATGAGTTCTGGATCAATGCTATGCAAGAAGAATTGGAGCAATTCAAAAGGAATGAAGTCTGGGAGCTAGTTCCGAGACCCGAGGGAACTAATGTGATTGGCACCAAGTGGATCTTCAAGAACAAAACCAATGAAGAAGGTGTTATAACCAGAAACAAGGCCAGACTTGTTGCTCAAGGCTACACTCAGATTGAAGGTGTAGACTTTGATGAAACTTTTGCCCCAGTTGCTAGGCTTGAGTCCATCAGATTGTTACTTGGTGTAGCTTGCATCCTCAAATTCAAGCTGTACCAGATGGATGTGAAGAGCGCGTTTCTGAATGGATACCTGAATGAAGAAGCCTATGTGGAGCAGCCAAAGGGATTTGTAGATCCAACTCATCCAGATCATGTATACAGGCTCAAGAAGGCTCTCTATGGATTGAAGCAAGCTCCAAGAGCTTGGTATGAAAGGCTAACAGAGTTCCTAACTCAGCAAGGGTATAGGAAGGGAGGAATTGACAAGACTCTCTTTGTCAAGCAAGATGCTGAAAACTTGATGATAGCACAGATATATGTTGATGACATTGTGTTTGGAGGGATGTCGAATGAGATGCTTCGACATTTTGTTCAACAGATGCAATCTGAATTTGAGATGAGTCTTGTTGGAGAGCTGACTTATTTTCTGGGACTTCAAGTGAAGCAGATGGAAGACTCCATATTCCTCTCACAAAGCAAGTATGCAAAGAACATTGTCAAGAAGTTTGGGATGGAAAATGCCAGCCATAAAAGAACACCTGCACCTACTCACTTGAAGCTGACAAAAGATGAAGCTGGCACCAGTGTTGATCAAAGTATGTACAGAAGCATGATTGGGAGCTTACTATATTTAACAGCTAGCAGACCCGACATCACCTATGCAGTAGGTGTTTGTGCAAGATATCAAGCCAATCCTAAGATAAGTCACTTGACTCAAGTAAAGAGAATACTGAAATATGTAAATGGCACCAGTGACTATGGGATTATGTACTGTCATTGTTCAGATTCAATGCTGGTTGGGTATTGTGATGCTGATTGGGCTGGAAGTGCAGATGACAGAAAAAGCACTTCTGGTGGATGTTTCTATTTGGGAACCAATCTTATTTCATGGTTCAGCAAGAAGCAGAACTGTGTGTCCCTATCTACCGCAGAAGCAGAGTATATTGCAGCAGGAAGCAGCTGTTCACAACTAGTTTGGATGAAGCAGATGCTCAAAGAGTACAATGTCGAACAAGATGTCATGACATTATACTGTGACAACTTGAGTGCTATTAATATTTCTAAAAATCCTGTTCAACACAGCAGAACCAAGCACATTGACATTAGACATCACTATATTAGAGAGCTTGTTGATGATAAAGTTATCACACTGAAGCATGTTGACACCGAGGAACAAATCGCAGATATTTTCACAAAGGCATTGGATGCAAATCAGTTTGAAAAACTGAGGGGCAAGCTGGGCATTTGTCTGCTAGAGGAATTATAGCAGCTACTGATATCTGAACGTGCCCAAACGAATCACTTAAAATTAATAGCACGTTCATTACTGGGCCAAAACAGATTTGACCGTTGCTTCACACGCCCCTCTACATTCTTCATTCAAATTTATATTTTCGTGGCATTCGTGTTTTCATCAGCATTTCCCAATAGCTCTCAGAAATTTACGAAATCATTCCAAACGCTCTGCTTTTCCATGGCTACCTCACCAAAAGAAACTTCAGCTCCTGGTTCACCCTCTGCACCATCAAACCAGGAACGACCTGAATTCAATATCCAGCCCATACAGATGATTCCTGGTCAAGCCCCTGTTCCTGAAAAACTGGTTCCCAAACGACAACAGGGTGTGAAGACTTCTAAAAACCCTAGCCTTGCAACAAGTCCTAGGGAAGTAGACACAGAAATGGATAAGAAGATCCGCAGTATTGTAAGTAACATTCTGAAAAATGCCTCTGTTCCTGATGCTGATGAAGATGTTCCAACATCTTCCACCCCAGATGTTGCTGTTCCTGATGCTGAGAAAGATGTTCCGACATCTTCCACCCCAAATACTGATGTCCTCTCTTCACCCAGCAAAGAGGAATCAACAGAGGAAGAGGATCAAGCCACAAAGGAGACCCCTGCACCACGGGCACCAGAACCTGCGCCAGGTGACCTCATTGACCTGGAAGAAGTAGAATCTGATGAGGAACCCATTGCCAACAAGTTGGCACCTGGTATCGCAGAAAGATTACAAAGCCGAAAGGGTAAAACCCCCATTAAGAGGTCTGGACGAATCAAGACTATGGCACAGAAGAAGAGCACACCAATCACTCCTACCTCATCCAGACGAAGCAAAGTCGCAATTCCTTCCAAGAAGAGGAAAGAAATTTCCTCATCTGATTCTGATGATGATGTCGAACTAGATGTCTCGACATCTAAGAAGGCCAAGACATCAGGGAAAAAGGTGCCTGATAATGTCCCTGATGCACCATTGGACAACATCTCATTCCACTCCATTGGCAATGCTGAAAGGTGGAAATTCGTGTATCAACGGAGACTTGCCTTGGAAAGAGAACTGGGAAGAGCTGCCTTGGACTGCAAGGAGATCATGGACCTCATCAAGACTGCTGGACTGCTGAAGACTGTAACCAAGTTGGGAGATTGCTATGAGAGTCTAGTCAGGGAATTCATTGTCAACATTCCCTCTGACATAACAAACAGGAAGAGTGATGAGTATCAAAAGGTATTTGTCAGAGGAAAGTGTATTAGATTCTCCCCTGCTGTGATCAACAAGTACCTGGGCAGACCTACTGAAGGAGTGGTGGACATTGCTGTTTCTGAGCACCAAATTGCCAAGGAAATCACTGCCAAACAGGTCCAGCATTGGCCAAAGAAAGGGAAGCTTTCTGCAGGGAAGCTAAGTGTGAAGTATGCAATTCTGCATAGGATTGGCGCTGCAAACTGGGTACCCACTAATCATACATCCACTGTTGCCACAGGTTTGGGTAAATTTCTGTATGCTGTTGGAACCAAGTCCAAATTTAATTTTGGAAACTATATTTTTGATCAAACTGTTAAGCATTCAGAATCTTTTGCTGTTAAATTACCCATTGCCTTCCCAACTGTATTGTGTGGCATTATGTTGAGTCAACATCCCAATATGTTAAACTACACTGACTCTGTGATGAAGAGAGAATCTCCTCTATCCCTGCATTACAAATTGTTTGAGGGGACACATGTCCCAGACATTGTCTCGACATCAGGGAAAGCTGCTGCTTCAGGTGCTGTGTCTAAGGATGCTCTGATTGCTGAACTCAAGGACACATGCAAGGTGCTGGAAGCAACCATCAAAGCCACCACAGAGAAGAAGATGGAGCTGGAACGGCTGATCAAAAGGCTTACAGAAAGTTGCATTGATGATGGAGAAGCAGCTGAGCAAGAAGATGAAGCAGCTGAGGAAGAGGTAGAAGCAGCCGAGGAAGAAGAAGAAGCTGCTGAGGAAGAGGAAGATGCAGCAGAAGATACTGAATCAGATGATGATTCTGAAGCCACCCCATGATCATCAGACCTTTATATTTTTTTTTGCTTTTTACTAGCTATAGGGGCATGTCCCTTTGAACAATGGTTTACTATGGGTCTGTAATATTTGCACCTTAAGTTCATGCATTCTACTTTTGCCAAATTCTGTCTAAAAAGGGGGAGTAATAGTAGTATTATGCTTGCTATTATGTATGATGTATGGCAGTAGGATACGATGTATGCATGCATGATTGATACGATGTATGGCAGTAGGATACGATGTATGCATGATTCATGATTTTGAGGGGGAGTTGTATGTATATGATCTTGAGGGGGAGACTGCTGCTGCTGATGATGACTGATGTAAGCTACTAGAAGCTGATAGAAGATGCTGCAGTAAGAGCATGAAGACAGGGGGAGCAGAAAGCTGATGTCACAAGAGATGTCTTGACATCCTGGAAAGACTAGTAGCTGATAGAAGATGCTGCAGTAAGCATGAAGACAGGGGGAGCAGAAGCAGAAAGCTGATGTCACGTGAGATGTCTTGACATCCTGGAGAAGACTTGTAGATTTGCAACTTGAAGAATTTCCGCTGTGCTTGATTACTCTGATAATGAAAGTTGCTGATCCCACTTGCATAACTGCTCGTACCTGCTCAGGAAGTGTCTAAGTATGTTTTAGACAAAATTTGCCAAAGGGGGAGATTGTTAGTGTTTAGCTCTACGGAGTTTTAAAAGATTGGCTAAGATTTTGTTAAAACATAAGCACTTAGACAATGAAGGAAAACTGGAGTTGCTGCACATGATGTCCAACGTTATGTCAAGGAATAAGATCGGGCTGCACAATGCACAAGGCAAGATAAAATGTCAAATGAAGAATTGAAGTTGCAGGATCCACGATGTCAGATACAATGTCCTGACATCCTGCCCGAAAATACTGAAGTTGCTGCACAATGCATAAGTCAAGATAAAATGTCAAATGAAGCATTGAAGCTGCAGGATCCACGATGTCGGATACGATGTCCTGACATCTTGCCCGAAAATACTGGACACATAAATCTGTTATATCTTTAACAGATTATTGTGCAGTTAGCAAGAGATAAGATGATCTATCTTCTGGAACGAATTAAAAGATAATTAAAGTTCGAATTTCAAAGTAGAAGAGTTCGTTCAGGGATTAAAGATTAAAGATAAAAACTAAAAGATCAAACTGTATCTTTTAGTTCTTTAAGTGCAGATTTTCAAGAAGAAGATAGATCTCCTCCAGCACAAGCCGTTGCAGCCCAGAAACGCACATTGCTATATAATCATGGAGGCTGCACGAGTTCTGTACCAAGTCCGGGATTGAAGAGTTATTTTGTGAGTTTTGGGACTTGAGTCTTTTGTGAGCCACCTTGATGGTACCCTAACATCAAGTGTTGGACCTGAGTGTGTAGAGTTGATCTCTTGTGTGTAGAGTTGATCTCTAGTGTGTAGAGTTGATCTCTTGTGTGTAGAGTTGATCTCTAGTGTGTAGAGTTGATCTCTAGTGTGTAGAGTTGATCTCTTTTGTTCAGAGTTGATCTCTGGTGTGTCTTTGATTTATTTGTAAACACGGGAGAGTGTTTGAGAGGGAGTGAGCGGGGTTTCTCATATCTAAGAGTGGCTCTTAGGTAGAGATCGCACGGGTAGTGGTTAGGTGAGAAGGTTGTAAACAGTGGCTGTTAGACCTTGAACTAACACTATTTTAGTGGATTTCCTCCCTGGCTTGGTAGCCCCCAGATGTAGGTGAGGTTGCACCGAACTGGGTTAACAATTCTCTTGTGTTATTTACTTGTTTAATCTGTTCATACAGTTAAAGACAATCTGCATGTTCTGAAGCGTGATGTCGTGACATCCTGTACGACATCTGTCCCCAGTATCAGAATTTCACAATAGTTTTCTTGACCAGACTTAAAGAGTCTATAAAAGCAAGACCTTGATTTGCATTTTAAAACAACACTTACAACCTTTACAAACAACTTTTCCACATACTCTTTTACAACCTTTAAATCTCTTTGAACATCTTCTTGAACTTCTTCTTCTTCTTCTTCTTCTTCCTTTGCAAAAAGCTTTCTAAAGTTTTTTGGTTTTCCAAACCTTGAAAACAAAAGTGTGATATTCATCCTTTTCATTCTCTTTTCCCTTTGCCAAAAAGAATTCGCCAAGGACTAACCGCCTGAATTCTTTTTGTGTCTCTCTTCTCCCTTTTCCAAAAGAACGAAGGACTAACCGCCTGAATTCTTTTGTGTCTCCCTTCTCCCTTGTCAAAGAATTCAAAACGACATAGTCTGAGAATTCTTTTGATTCTTCCCTTTCCCATAAACAAAAGATTTGAAAGGACTAACCGCCTGAGAATTCTTTTGTTTCCCCTTCACAAAGTTTCAAAGGACTAACTGCCTGAGAACTTTGTCTTAACACATTGGAGGGTACATCCTTTGTGGTACAAGTAGAGGGTACATCTACTTGGGTTGTTGTAATTGAGAACAAGAGATGGTACATCTCTTGTGGATCAGTTCAAGTGGAGGGTACATCCACTTGGTTGTTCAATGAGAACAAGGGAGGATACATCCCTTGTGGATCTTTGCTTGTAAAGGATTTTACAAGGTTGAAAAGAAATCTCAAGGACCGTAGGTCACTTGGGGACTGGATGTAGGCACGGGTTGTTGCCGAACCAGTATAAAACTCTTGTGTTTGTCTTCTTCTTCCCTACACTCTTTAATTTCCACTGTGCACTTTAATTAGCGCTTTTACTTTTGATTAAGTTTCTATTTCTGTTCTTTACTTTCTTAACATTATAGTAAAAGCCTAATTGAATTTAGTAACATTACGAAGGATAGATTTTTAATTAGTAAAGGTTCATTAATAATTAATTCAACCACCCCTTCTTAATTATTCCGAGGCCACTTGATCCAACAAGTGGTATCAGAGCAGGTATCTTGTAGAAAGTTTAACAACTTCAAGATTCATGGCCTCTTTAAGTTCTTTGCTTTTCAAAAGTATTTTCAGGAACATGTCAAATCTGAAATCATTTCAAGGTTATGATGAAGACCAAGCCAACTTGTGTCTCATGACAAAATCTCATGAAAACAACAAAGAAGAATCTGTAAGATAAGATATGTGATGCATGCCAAAAAGGTAAACAAACAAAAGTATCTTTTAAATCTAAAAATATTGTTTCTACCAGTCAACCATTACAATTATTGCACATGGATTTGTTTAGACCATCTAGGGTCATGAGTTTTGGTGGAAGTTACTATGCATTAGTAATTGTTGATGACTATTCTAGGTATACTTGGACTTTATTTCTAACTCATAAAAATGATGCATTTCATGCATTTAGAAGACTTGCCAAGTCATCCAAAACAAGAAAAATCTCAAAATTATCTCCATCAGGAGTGATCATGGAGGTGAATTTGAAAATAATGATTTTGAAATGTTTTGTGATGAGCATGGCATAGAACACAACTTTTCTGCACCTAGGACACCCCAAAAAAATGGTGTAGTAGAAAGGAAAAATAGAGCCCTAGAAGAAATTGCTAGAACTCTTTTAAATGACACACCACTACCAAAATATTTTTGGGTAGAAGCAATCAACACCGCATGTTATATTGTGAATAGAGCCTTAATAAGACCTATTCTTAAGAAAACCCCATATGAACTTTTTAACAATAGAAAACCAAACATTGCTCATTTACATGTTTTTGGATGTAAATGCTTTTTCTTAAACAACGGTAAAGAAAGCCTAGGAAAATTTGATGCTAAGGCAGATGAAGGCATATTCCTTGGGTATTCCTTACATAGCAAAGCCTTTAGGATATACAACAAAAGAATCATGACAATTGAGGAGTCAATACATGTTACTTTTGATGAAACTAATATTACCTCTCTGAGAAAGGAATTTCTTGATGATATTGCAGATTCTTTGAAAGATACACACAATGAAGAAAGAAATCTAAAAAGGAAGAGAGATGAAGAAAACAAAGATGATCAAAATGACACAACCCAAGAAAATGATAATCTTCCCAAAGAATGGAAAACTTTAAGAAATCATCCTCTTGACAACATCATCGGAGATATCTCAAAATGGGTAACAACTAGACACTCTCTCAAAGAATTATGCAATAATATGGCTTTTGTTTCGTTAATAGAACCTAACAACTAGACACTCTCTCAAAGAAATCATCCTGTTGATTTTGTTTCCTCTAAATGGTCGTTTAGAAACGAAACGCTAACATCCAAAATCTCATTTATGGTTATGAGAAAATTTCATCAGCATACTCTCTTTCCCCAATAGACACATTTGTTTTTCATCAAAAATCATATGTTGCTTTGATCAGTTGGAGGTTTTGTTTCTTTACTAAAGCATGTTCGCATTTTAGTGAAAGAACACCGAGACTATTTTAGTCTCACAAAAGCAAGAACTATGTAGGTCTGAGTTCCTCATCACAAATTGAGGATACGTAGGAGCAAAAACCTCACTTTTGTCGACCGCCCCACCTTTTTCTATCGTGACCCGTGAAGTCCGATGACATGCGAAGATACCCAAGCGGTTATCCGCACAAACGATTTCTGTTAATCCTAACCCGTAAAGTTAGGTGGCAGGCAGAGATACCTAAGTGGTTATCCGTATAAACACTCTTTCGCTATCCGTCAGACTCAAAGTCTGGTAGCATGCAGAGACTAATGTCGTCATCTGCACCCTTTGTCAACCAAGGGCAAGCAAGCCTGTTGACATGCAGAGACTTACGTCGTCTTCTGCACCTTTGTCATCCAGACCCGCGAAGTCAGGTGACATGTGAAGATACCCAAGTGGTTATCCGTACAAATGGTTTCTGTTAATCCTGACCTGTGAAGTCAGGTGACATGCGAAGATACCTAAGTGGTTATCTGCACAAACGATTTCTGTTAATCCTAACCTGTGAAGTTAGGTGGCAGGCGGAGATACCTAAGTGGTTAACCGTATAAACACTCTTTTGCTATCCGTCAGACTCAGAGTCCGGTAGCATGCAGAGACTAACATCGTCTTCTGCATCCTTTGTCAATAAGGGGCAAGCAAACCCATTGACACGCGAGACTTACGTCGTCTTCTACAGCTTTGTCATCCTGACCCGTGAAGTCAAGTGACATGCGGAGATACCCAATTGGTTATCCGCACAAACGATTTTTGTTGATCCTAACCCGTGAAGTTAGGTGGCAGGCGGAGATACCCAAGTGGTTATCCGTATAAACACTATTTTGCTATCCATCAGACTCAAAGTCCGGTAGCATGCAGAGACTAAAGTCATCTTCTGCACTTCTGTTAATCCTTACCCGTGAAGTCAGGTGACGTGCGGAGATACCCAAGCGGTTATCCGTACAAACGATTTTTGTTAACCCTGACCTGGGAAGTCATGTGGCAGGTGAGGGTACCGTATGGTTATCCATACCTTTCGTCAACTAGGGGCAAACGAGCCCATTGACGCGCAGAGACTAACGTCGTCTTCTGCATCTTTTGTCATCCAGGGACAGCGAGTCAGGTGGCAGGCGGAGATACCTTATGATCATCCGCACCTTTCGTCAACCAAGGCGAATGAGTTCGACGATATCAGGATGATGTTGGTTGTCCGATTCTGATTATTTTCAAAAATTTTGCAGGTTTTTACTCTTGCTGTCCGAAGACATTCAAGCCCGACGACGCACGAGATTCTTCTCTGCTGGGCGAGGACGATCAAGTTCGACAACGTGTGGAAACGTCGTGGTTATCCCATTTTATTGCTTTCAAGACACTGAAGTTTTGTTGACGCTTCTGATGCCTTTTCTTTTCTTTCAGAATGACAGGTCCCGTTGGTTGGGATATTGGTCGGCCGAATGATGTTCCGCTCGAACAAAATTAGTGTCTTATCTTTACTTCACTTTTATCTCCAATAAAAGATAAGTAAATAGGGGCAACTGTCATACCCTAATTTCGTCCGGGGACCATTGTTTGTTGGCATGCGACTTTCGCTTGACCACCTAAAAATGTTTAACACCCATCGTTGTGGAATCTGTAAAGTTCCGAGATGTTTCGAGAAGAAACCGGTCAAAAACACGAAAATGGGAGTGTATTTAGCAAAGTGGGGTGTGTGTAAACAAACTGTTACACTCTAATTTCATCCGTGGACCATTGTTGATCGCTTCGGAAGGCTTAACACTCATCACAGTGGAATCCGTAAAGTTTCATGAGATTTCGGAAAGAAAACGACCAAAAACACAAAGGAGGAAGCAATTGGGCGGCAAGCTCCTCAACGTTGTTGAAAAATGGTTATCAAGATACCCAAGTGGTTATCAAGATAGGGGTGTAAATAGCAATTCAAATCTAGGCCCTTCCAGAACATTTCGGAAATTGGGTTGCTTAAGGAGGAAGCAATTGGGAAGCAAGCTCCTCCACGTTGTTGAAAAATGGTTTCCAGGGCTTTTGTGGCTTCCGTAATGCTTCCGTAAAATTTCCGAAAACCTTGGGTAAGCATATTTCACTTAAAATTGGTGAAAGGGAAGAGAAAAAAAGATGAAAATCAAATCCAAAACATTTCCGTAACTTTTCCTTAAAGTACGAAAAAGGGGGTGAACTTAGTAATTGGCTTGCGCTTAGAAATCTTCCTCAAGAAGCCTCTAGGCGGCAAGAACCTCCCTTTTTTCCTATAAATAGGGGAGAGGGGGCTGTTTCAAAATATTCTTCATCGTTCTTCATTGTTCTTCACCATTCTTCGTTCGTTCTTCGTCGTTCTTCAGTCTTCAATCGGTAAGTTCCCAAAATCGAATCTTTCAATTCATTCTATGCACCCTTAGTGGTCCCTACTTGTTTTGTGTACTTTAACTTTAATTTTGCTTACTTTTAGTTTTATTTTCTTCCGCTTTAACGAGCTTTTAACCGTTTATTTAAGTCGTTTTCTCACCTAATAAATGATAAAATGAATTTCAACCGATCATTTGTGTTGTAATCTCGTTTAATCACCGTTAAAACAAAATCTAACCGATCGTTCACGCTGTAACCACGGTTAAACCAAAAAAAGGAAAAATAATAATAAAATAATCAAAATATCTTGAAAAATAATAATAAAATAATCAAAAAAATCAATCGGACGTTTTTCTTTGGAAGTTTCCTTGAATGAATTGACTAATAACCAAAGTGAAACTAAGGCTAAAATCAACTCACAAATCAAGCTTCGTCCGCAAAAGTCACTCAAAACCGTTTTAAGGTCCAACGCCTTAAACGGTCCTCTTTGCTTTTATCGGTTAACATGGATCGTTCAAAAGCATAAAATCAACACATAACTTTACCGCTTTTGCAAAAACTACGTAGGTCTGATTTCCTCATCGCAATTGAGGATACGTAGGAGCAAAAGCCCCGCTTTTGTCGACCACCCCAAGAGATCGTTAATGGTCCAACGCCTTAACGTTTCTCTACTTTCAAAAACCAAGAGATCGTTAATGATCCAACGCCTTAACGTTTCTCTCCTTTCAAAATCAAAAGATCGTTTAATGGTCCAACGCCTTAAATGACCTTTTGTTCGGTTAAAATATATCTTGCGAAAAAGATAAAAACAACTTAACCAACGTTTAGTTCTCAAAGAACTACGTAGGTCTGATTTCCTCATCGCAATTGAGGATACGTAGGAGCGAGGGAAACACCCTTGTCGACCACACCAAAATTAAAAACATAAAAAGCATAAAAACAAAAAAAGACATAAAAAGGGAAAATAAAACATTTTGAAGTCATATTTGCACACTTGATTAAAGGCTGCCGTCCCTTGTGACGAACGCGTGAGGTGCTAATACCTTCCCCGTACATAAAAACAACTCCCAAACCTTTCACGATTAAAGTTCGTAGACCACACCTTTCCGGTTTTTTGGACATTTTCCTCGAATAAACGTTGGTGGCAACTCCGTGCATTTTCCTTTCTTAGAAGACGCACCCATGAGCCCCGCGTCGCCCTCCCGCCGAAGGGTAGGTTGCGACAGCCGCTTAGCAAGATATGGTCCGCTTAGCTGGCCTTTGTAAAAAACACTACCGCTTAGCGACATGTGGAGCTGCTTAGCGAAAGTTGCAGAAATTTACATTCTGCAGAAATGGCTTAGCGGGACGGCGCCCGCTAAGCTGAACATCTGCCGCAAGGATATGCGCTAAGCTCCTTAAGGGCTGCGCTTAGCGGCACCAACTCTACAAAAATTTCACTATGTATTGGGAGCTTAGCGAGCGAATCTCGCTTAGCTCAGTGGATGCCACAACCAATTGAGCTTGGCCCAGGAAAGCTTAGCTTAGCGCACGACTTACAACATAAAATTTGGCTAAGTTACCTAGGCTTAGCGACTCAGCCTCGCTTAGCCATAAGTAGTTCAACAAGAGGATGAGTGTTCATCCTCAAAGGATGAACTCGCTTAGCGAGTTCTTCAGAGAAATGCTTACATACAATGAGTATTGATGAACTTGCTTAGCACAACATGCTTGCTTAGCGAGTTCATCGCGTTTTCCAGAAAACACAGAAAACACGGTTTGTTTTCTTGCAATTTTCAAGCCTCTAAAAGGCATATCAGACATGCAATGTGTGCGTCATACTCAATTCAGTATACAAGCGTATATAGCCCTAATCTTAAACTAAATCTAGCAAAACATAAAAACCCTAAAAATCTAAAGCTACAGTTGAAGTCTTCTACACTAAAGTTAAGACAAGAAAACAAAGAAAAGGAATCAAGGAACTTACTTGGATGGTGTATGGTTGATGCTTCGAAGTTGAAAATGCACAAAGAAAGCATAGATGCAAAATGTTCAAATTTTTGGAGAGAGAGAATGCAGAGACGAAGTTTTCAGAATCTGGCAAATGTGAGTGTAACTAATGTTACACTCACTTAAGTAGTTTTTTGATACTTTCGCTTAGTGGACCGCTGCACTAAGCGAGCAATAGAGATGTTTGGTTTGTCAACAAGGCTCGCTTAGTGGACCCGTGCGCTTAGCCAACGTTTCAAATTCAAAAATTAGTTTGTTTTTTTTTTAGCAGAGACTTGGCTTAGCACAAGGGTAAGTCCGCTTAGCGAGGTCTACAAATTAGAAAAGCTGCAACTCTTGCTAAGCCAGGCTCTGGCCAGCTTAGCTAAAATGATGCATCTTAAGTACATAGGAGCATGCGCTTAGCTGAGAGGGACTCGCTTAGCGCTCATATTGCCACAATGAATCTCGCTTAGCTGCCATGACTGGCGCTTAGCTTCATGGACCTCAATTATGGCTGTAAGGAATTATGCTTGGCGACAATAGGTCACGCTTAGCTACGAATAAGCTGTCGCTTAGCGATCAGGTTGAAGCTTAGCTGAATTCAGATCAAATTGAAGTTAGCTTAGCTCAACCTTGGCCAGCTTAGCAGACCAAATCAGCCTCAGATGCAAGGGTTTGACGCTAAGCGTGTGAAACTCGCGGCTTAGCATATGAACAGAGATGCGCTTAGCGAAAGGACTGTTTTTCAGGAAAAAAAATTTCTAAGTTATTTTTCAGTCCTTTTTCCAAGAAATTGAAACCCTTATGTTAAACATTCAAAGATAGGCTGAAATACTCCTATGTACAGATCATACAACAAGTTCCAAATGATTTAATGCATGAAAAACAAAGATAACATAAATTAAAAACTGGGTTGCCTCCTAGGAAGCGCTTCTTTAACGTCATTAGCTTGACATTTTTACCTCACTGGGTGATCTTATGTTTTGGTTCCTACTTTCAGAACCTCTTGACCTCCTTCCATTACCTGTAAGCAAACATTGTGTTCTGCAGCAGGCTTGTCTTCAACAAACAAATCAAAATCAATTTTCTGATCTTCAAAACCTAGTTCTGGCTTCCTCTTCCCCATATGAAATATGCAGCTTGCGGTCAACATGAATGGCCTTCCCAATATTATAAGGATGTCTGTATCTTCAGAGATATCCATTACCACAAAGTCTGCCAGGAAGATAAAATGTTTTACTCTGACCAAAACATCTTTAATTACTCCATATGGCCTAGTAATGGAGCGATTAGCTAATTGTAAAGTCATTTGAGTGGGCATCATTTCCAACTCTCCCAATCTTCTGCACATGGAGAGTGACATCAAATTGATACTGGCTCCCAGGTCAATAAGAGCTTTTCTCACATTGACTTCTCCAATTGAATAAGGAATAGTTACACTCCTAGGATCTTTATGCTTGGGTGGAAGGATCTTCTGGATCACAGCACTACAATTTCCTTCCACTATGATGTTTACCTGATGAATATATTTATGCTTCCTTGTTAACATATCTTTCAAAAATTTAGAGTAGAGTGGCATCTGCTGCAAAGCTTCTTCGAAGGGCATGGTTATTTCCAATTTCCTGAAAATATCTAAAAATCTTGCCAGATGACGATCTTTTTCTTTCATGGAAGGTACCACAGGATATGGTACTTCCACACCTTCATCCACAGCTTTTTCACTCCTACTCTTCTTTGCATTCTGATTATTTTTTTTTTCTTTTTCATTTTTTTCATTTTCTATTTATTTTTCTACTTCTTTTTCTTTTTCTTGGTCCTTCAATTCTTTATTCTTGACCATTATTTGTTTCTTTTTTTCTTGAGTACTTTCACTTCTCACCTTATTTTTCTTGCCATCAGTAAGTCAGTAGTTTTTTTCTTATGCACAACATTATCCTCATACTCAGCCTCCACAAACCTTTTACTCCCTGTCATCACAGCCTTGCATTCCTCCTTGGGATTCTGTTCTGTATTTGCCACAAAACTATTGGATGACTTGTCAGCTATCTGCTTGGCCAGTTGTCCCACCTAGACCTCAAGGTTCTTTAGTGCTGACTCAGTGCTTTTATGATTTGACATTGTTACCTGCATAAACTGAGTCAAGGTCTCCTCCAGCTTAGTAGTCCTCTGAAATATGTTAGGTCCTTGTTGGATTGGATTGTTTGAAGGCCCACTCTGGTCTTTGTTGAATTGGTTGCCAGGGTGTGTCCTCCACTGTCCTTGTTGATTATAGGGACCCTGCTGGAAGCATGAAAACCCTCCTTGAGTATACCCTTGTTGTTGTTGATTTCCCATATAATGAATTTCTTGAGTGTTTTCTTCACTGGAAATACATTGGCCTGTTTCATGAGCCTCACCACAGATGGTACAACCTATAACCTGCAAAACATAAGAGTGTGTAGGTTGACCCATAGACAACTTAGTTGGCAACTTACCAAGTGTTTCTGTTAAAATCTCAAGTTGCTTAGAAAGCAACTTGTTCTGTGCCAATAAAGTGTCATGTGATGATAGCTATATCAAGCTTTTCTTCGTGAATTGGTGGGTTCTGTCTCGTAGAATGACATGATCACTAGCTGACATGTTCTCAATTAGCTCAGCTGCTTCTTTTGGGGTCTTCAGTTTTATCTTTCCCCCTGCAGAAGCATCTAACAGTTGCTTGGTTTGCAGTCTCAGCCTATCTATAAACATATTCAATTGGATTGGCTCAAAAAACCCATGAGTGGGAGTTCTTCTTAACAAGCCTCTGAATCTCTCCAATGCTTCACTCAGAGATTCATCAGGAAACTGATGAAATGAAGAGATTGCGGCTTTCTCTTTTGCAATCTTGAACTCTGGGAAGTATTTCTTTAGGAACTTTTCAACGACTTCTTCCCAGGTTGTTAGACTATTGCCCTTGAATGAGTGGAGCCACCTCTTAGCTTCTCCTGCCAATGAAAACGAGAAAAGGCTGAGCCTAATAGCTTCGCCTAGTACACCGACAATCTTAACAGTGTTACATATTTCAATGAACGTTGCCAGTGTTACATATTTCCTTGAAATAAATTCCCCTGTATTAAATGAATTAAGGAATGTGGATAGTTGATGTTGTTAGCTTGCACTTCAGGACGTGCAATGCTGGTAAAAAATTGTGGTACTGAACTACTTGAATAATCCTAAAGGGTAATCCTCTAGTCAAGCTCTTCTGCCATGGTGATGGCTTCAGGTAATTGAGTGGCAGATTCCCTTTATGATGGTGAATCAGGTGATAATAAATCAGAGAAATAACAAATAAAGAATAGACACCTAAAAATGAGCTAACTTCCCAAATAAAAAGAAGTTCCCCGGCAAAACGGTAAGAACCGAGTATCGAACACTCGGGGAACTTGTGTTATTTGGTAAGCTATTTCAGCAAATAGGTGTCTGGTGTGTGTAAATGTAAGTGTGAATATGAACAGGTGTATAGACTATCTGTGCAAAAAGAAAGAAAATCAGTGAGAGAAATGATGTGTAAAAACAAGTAGAGGACACGTTGGACTTCCTAATAGGTGCCTGATGCTAAAAAGATATTCTCTATCTAACAATGCTTATGTGTTCTTATGGTGTCTCCTGAGATACTAAACCCCGATTCCTCATGATAGTTTAGCCTAATCCTGATCAAGCATCGTTCGTAGATTCCTCTTGTAAGACTAAACTCAACCAAGACCACATTAAGACACACATACTCAACTAAAATGAAGCTTTTGATGCTTTTCACAAACTTGCCAAGGTTATTCAAAATGAGAAAGTTGTTAATATTGTTTCAATTAGAACTGATCATGGAGGTGAATTTCAAAATGAGTATTTTGAAAAATTTTGTGAAGAAAATGGAATTCACCATAATTTTTTCGCCCCAAGAACACCTCAACAAAATGGTGTTGTGGAAAGGAAAAATAGATCCCTTGAAGAAGGAGTGATTGAGCATTTGTAGTTTAATACTTTTATATTATTCTTAGCTCATTTGGAATCTCTTTGACTCTTATTTTCTCACCTTAACTCAGTTTTGGTCTTAGGCAAATGATTGAGCTTATTTAAGAATTGTAGCTGATTTTCGGATTTTGTGCTTACTTGACCTATCTGCCTTGTGTAGGGCCTAGAGGATACTACAGCACTCCAAATTGGGTATGTGAGTAGTCCCTGGAAAGATAGGAAAAATATATTCAATTTTGTCACAAAAAAGCTTTCCATAATTCTGCCATTTCGAGTGTCAAATTAAGCTTGGAAAATCAGAACCTCTGCACTTGAATAATTGAGCCGAGTTTGGGCTTTATTTTGTGTAATTAGTGTAACTAGGTAGATTAGATGGGCCTAATCAAGGGCCATCACTTTCTTCTGAGTAGTCACTCTATATATTAGTGTTAGTTAGTTAGATAGTGAGTTAGTTACTTCATTTTGTAAAAAAATAGAATTAGTTATTTGTTGTGCAAACTTTCTTTTCTCTTTTTTTCTCTCAATTGTTCCTCATTCTTCTTCTTTTCACTTATGTTCTACCATTTTCTTGCACAAAATTTGTGGCTTTTCCATTGGTGATGATCATGGAAGGCTAAACACTTAATCAATCCAAGGATTCACTCCAAGCAAGGTTGAATTTGAGTTCTATTTTAGTATTTCTAATCTTTGTGAATGTTCATCTTTCTTTTCAATTCTATTTTCAATTTTCATGATTATGATTATGCTTAGGATTGAAAGTGGATTAGGTTATGGATTCATTTCCTAATTTCAAAATTTAATCACAAATTGTTGGGATGATTTTCGAACCTAATTTGCGATCTCAAACAATTTATGGATTGATTCGATTGAATTTTCTCGAATGCATTTGACTGAACTTTCACACTGAACATCATTTGTAGTAACAATGATAATTCAATTTGCATTGGTTCGGTGAATTGGATTGGTGCTATTAAACTTGAATTGTATTCTATTTTAGTTCTATTATGTTTCTTCATCTTTGTTTTTGTGTTTTCACATTCCTTTATATTCACTACAAACTGTTTGATGAAATCCCCCCCCCCCCCCCTTATTGTTTATAAGTGAATGAACGTAGGAACCAAATTGAATGATATCTCTGAGTCGACCAAGGTTAATCTTGTGCTACAGAATTTCCTCGTTTTATTTTTTTAAATGATTTGACGTCGTTATCAAAACTGGCGTTGTTGCCAAGGATATGATTCATTGTGTGCCAACCTTGATTCACTCATAACTGACATTAGTATAGTAGTATAGGTTTGCATCTGTCTATTGGAAAAAGAAAAAAAAAACACATTTGTGCATGTTCTGCATTTTGTGCATTATCATTCTTCACATTCTAACTATTTAGTCTTGTTACTGTTGTTATATAGAATAAGTGTTAGAAGCAGAACAGAGAAGTCGTAAAACAAAGTAGTAAAAAAATAGAGTAGTAGTGTAGAGGAGTAAGTTGTCATTGTGTAGTGCATTTTGTGTCATAGAAGTAAACTATCCTGTGGAGTTTGATTGCACAACTTGGTGTCCAAAGTTTATCCCTAATTCTGAGCAAAACTAACCCCTTTGTGGTTAGGTTTTAGTCAAAATTGCCAAATTCTACCTCTAACTGAGTTTTTATCGATAGGGGAAATTTGGTTATTTCACAGGAAATTATCTCAGAATGTGCTAAAACTTTGCCAAAATGTAGAAAAATTCATACATCAAGGAGCCTTATGAGGGACAAACACGAGCATTGGGGGTCATTTTCCAAATTCATTGCTTTGGACCACTTTTGGATTTTTTTTCTATTTGCATGTTTTTTAAAAATCACCAATAAATTACCAAAAATCAAAAATGATTTTTAGACATTTATGGTGGTGTTTTGGAATTTTAAAATTTTTTTGAGGTAGTTTTCCATTTTTTGTAACATTTTAGCATATATTGTGAATAGTGTTCTATGTAGTGTAGTTGTTTGTATTTCTATCTGTGTTGTCATTAATGAGCTTATCTGTGCATGACTATGTCCAAATCAGGTGACTTACATCCATAAGATCCCGAGATAGATAAGACATTTCATAGGTTGAGTAGAAGTAATAGGAGTAGAAGTGTAGTTGTGCATGATAGTGTAGTTTTGGATAGTAGTGTAGTGCATACTGAATTGATTTCTGATTCTATTTGGGAACTTGTTTTATTGCTTTTGATTTTGAAAAAAAATAGTATTGATATAATGGTTGATAATTGAAATTCTGATACCAATGACAGATGTCGTACAGGATGTCACGACATCACGCTTCAGAACATGCAGATTATATTTGACAGTATGAACAGATTAAACAAGTAAATAACACAAGAGAATTGTTAACCCAGTTTGGTGCAACGTCACCTACATCTGGGGGCTACCAAGCCAGGGAGGAAATCCACTAAAATAGTGTTAGTTCGAAGATCTAACAGCCACTGTTTACAACCTTCTCACCTAACCACTACCCATGCAACCTCTACCTAAGAGCCACTCTTAGATATGAGAACCCCTCTCACTCCCTCTCAATCACTCTCCCGTGTTTACAAATAAATCAAAGACACACCAGAGATTGCTCTCTGAACAATAGAGATCAACTCTACACACTCAGGTCCAACACTTGATGTTAGGGTAGCATCAAGGTGGCTCACAAAACACTCAAGTCCCAAAACTCACGAAATAACTCTTCAATCTCGGACTTGGTACAAAACCCGTGCAGCCTTCATGTTTATATAGCAGTGTGCGTATCTGGGCTGCAACAACTTGCGCTGGATAAGATCTATCATTCTCCCGAAAAATCTGCACTTAAAGATCTAAAAGATAAAGTTTGATCTTTTAGTTTTTATCTTTAATCTTTAATCCCTGAACGAACTATTCAAGTTTGTAATTCGAACTTTAATTATCTTTTAATTCGTTCCTAAAGATAGATCGCCTAATTCTGTTGCTAACTGCACATTAATCTGTTAAAGATATAACAGATTTATGTGTCCAGTATTTTCGGGCAGGATGTCCTGGACATTGTATCCGACATCGTGGATTCTGCAGCTTCAATTCTTCATTTGACATTTTATCTTGCCTTGAGCATTGTGCAGCCCGATCTGATTCCTTGACATAACGTTGGACATCATGTGCAGCAACTCCAGCTTTCCTTCATTGTCTAAGTGCTTATGTTTTAACAAAATTTTAGCCAATCTTTTAAAACTCAGTAAAGCTAAGCACTAACAATCTCCCCCTTTGGCAAATTTTGTCTAAAACATACTTAGACACTTCCTGAGCAGGTACGAGCAGTTATGCAAGTGGGATCAGCAACTTTCATTATCAGAGTAATCAAGCACAGCGGTATCTGTAGTGGCGACAGCAAAATTCTGCAAGTTGCAAGTCGTTTCCAGGATGTCAAGACATCTCACGTGACATCAGCTTTCTGCTCCCCCTGTCTCCATGCTCCTACTGCTGTGAAGCAGTTCACTGCGGCATCTTCTATCAGCTACTAGTTTTAGTAGCTTACAACAATCATCATCAGCAGCAGTAGTATAAATACTACTCCCCCTCAAAATCATATAACTACTACTCCCCCTCAAAATCATAAATCATGCATAATTATCCTACTACTCCCCCTCAAAATCATAAATCATGCATAATTATCCTACTACTCCCCCTTTTTAGACAGAATTTGGCAAAAGTAGAATGCATGAAATTAATGTGCAAATATTACAGACCAATAACTAGTAACAGTAAAAGCAAAAGGTCTGATGGTCATGGGGTGGCATCAGAATCATCATCATCTGATTCTGTATCCTCTGCTGCATCTTCTTCTTCCTCAGCTGCTTCTCCATCATCAATGCCACTGTCTGAGAGTCTTTTGATCAGGCTTTCCAGCTCCATTTTCTTCTCTGTGGTGGCTTTGATGGTTGCTTCCAGCACCTTGCATGTGTCCTTGAGTTCAGCAATCAAAGCATCCTTGGACACAGCACCTGAAGCAGCAGCTTTCCCTGATGTCGAGACAATGTCTGGGACATGTGTCCCCTCAAACAGTTTGTAATGCAGGGACAGAGCAGATTCTCTCTTCTTCACAGAGTCAATGTTGTTTAAAATATTGGGATGTTGACTCAACATAATGCCACACAATACAGTAGGGAAGGCAATGGGTAATTTGACAGCAAAAGATTCTGAATGCTTAACAGTTTGATCAAAAATATAGATTCCAAAATTAAATTTGGACTTGGTTCCAACAGCATACAGAAATTTACCCAAACCTGTGGCAACAGTGGAAGTATGATTGGTGGGTACCCAGTTTGCAGTGCCAATCCTATGCAGGATTGCATACTTCACACTTAGCTTCCCTGCAGAAAGCTTCCCTTTCTTTGGCCAATGCCGGACTTGTTTGGCAGTGATTTCCTTGGCAATTTGATGCTCAGAAACAGCAATATCCACCACTCCTTCAGTTGGTCTGCCCAGGTATTTGTTGATTACAGCAGGGGAGAATCTAACACATTTTCCTCTGACAAACACTTTCTGATACTCATCACTCTTTCTGTTTGTTATGTCAGAGGGAATGTTGACAATGAATTCCCTGACTAGACTTTCATAGCAATCTCCCAACTTGGTGACAGTTTTCAGCAGTCCAGCAGCCTTGATGAGGTCCATGATCTCCTTGCAATCCAAGGCATCTCTTCCCAGTTCTCTTTCTAAGGCAAGTCTGCGTTGATATACAAATTTCCACCTTTCAACATTGCCAATGGAGTGGAATGAAATGTTGTCCAATGGTGCATCAGGGACATTTCCAGGCACCTTTTTCCCTGATTTCTTGGCCCTCTTGATGTCGGGAACATCTAGTTCGACATCATCATCAGAATCAGATGAGGAAATTTCTTTCCTCTTCTTGGAAGGGATTGCAACTTTGCTCCATCTGGATGTGGTAGGAGTGATTGGTGTGCTCTTCTTCTGTGCCATAGTTTTGATTCGTCCAAACCTAGTAATGGGGGTTTTTCCCTTTCTGCTTTGTAATCTTTCTGCAATGCCAGGTGCCAACTTGTTGGCAATGGGTTCCTCATCAGATTCTACTTCTTCTAGGTCAATGAGGTCACCTGGAGCAGGTTCTGGTGCCCTTGGTGCAGGGGTCTCCTCTGTGGCTTGATCCTCTTCCTCTGTTGATTCCTCTTTACTGGATGAAGAGAGGACTTCAGCATTTGGGGTGGAAGATGTTGGAACATCTTTATCAGCATCAGGGACAGAAGCATTTTTCAGAATGCTACTCACAATACTGCGGATCTTCTTATCCATCTCCGTGTCTACTTCCCTAGGACTTGTTGCAAGGCTAGGGTTTTCAGAAATCTTCACTCCCTGTTGTCTTTTGGGGACCAGTTTCTCAGGAACAGGGGCTTGACCAGGAATCATTTGTATGGGTTGGATATTGAATTCAGGTTGTTCCTGGTTTGATGGTGCTTTGGTGGATGATGGAGATGATGGTACAGAGGGTGAACCAGGAGATGAAGTTTCTTTTGGTGAGGTAGCCATGGAGAAGCAGAGCCTTTGGTGTGGTTTCGTGAATCTCTGAGAGGTGTTGGGGAATGCTGATGAAAACGAGATTACCACGAAAATATGAGTTTGAATGAGGAATGTAGAGGGACGTGTGAAGCAACGGTCGAATTTGTTTTGGCCCAGTAGTGAACGCGCTATTAACGTTTGAGCACGTTCAGATAAAAGTAATTGCTATAAATCCTCTAGCAGACAAATGCCCAGCTTGCCCCTCAGTTTTTCAAACTGATTTGCATCCAATGCCTTTGTGAAAATATCTGCTATTTGTTCCTCAGTGTCAACATGCTCCAGTGTGATAACTTTATCATCAACAAGATCTCTAATATAGTGATGTCTAATGTCAATGTGCTTGGTTCTGCTGTGTTGAACTGGATTTTTAGAAATATTAATAGCACTCAAGTTGTCCCAGTACAATGTCATGACATCTTGTTCGACATTGTACTCCTTAAGCATCTGCTTCATCCAAACTAGTTGTGAACAGCTGCTTCCTGCTGCAATATACTCTGCTTCTGCCGTAGATAGGGACACATAGTTCTGCTTCTTGCTGAACCATGAAATAAGATTGTTGCCCAAATAGAAACATCCACCAGAAGTGCTTTTTCTGTCATCTGCACTTCCAGCCCAATCAGCATCACAATACCCAACCAGCATTGAATCTGAACAATGACAGTACATAATCCCATAGTTACTGGTGCCATTTACATATTTCAGAATTCTCTTTACTTGATTCAAGTGACTTATCTTAGGATTGGCTTGATATCTTGCACAAACACCTACTGCAAAGGTGATGTCAGGTCTGCTTGCTGTTAAATATAGTAAGCTCCCAATCATGCTTCTGTACAGACTTTGATCAACACTGGTGCCAGCTTCATCTTTTGACAGCTTCAAGTGAGTAGGTGCAGGTGTTCTTTTATGGCTGGCATTTTCCATCCCAAACTTCTTGACAATGTTCTTTGCATACTTGCTTTGTGAGAGGAATATGGAGTCTTCCATCTGCTTCACTTGGAGTCCCAGAAAATAAGTCAGCTCTCCAACAAGACTCATCTCAAATTCAGATTGCATCTGTTGGACAAAATGTCGAAGCATCTCATTCGACATCCCTCCAAACACAATGTCATCAACATATATCTGTGCTATCATCAAGTTTTCAGCATCTTGTTTGACAAAGAGAGTCTTGTCAATTCCTCCCTTCCTATACCCTTGCTGAGTAAGGAACTCTGTTAGCCTTTCATACCAAGCTCTTGGAGCTTGCTTCAATCCATAGAGAGCCTTCTTGAGCCTGTATACATGATCTGGATGAGTTGGATCTACAAATCCCTTTGGCTGCTCCACATAGGCTTCTTTATTCAGGTATCCATTCAGAAACGCGCTCTTCACATCCATCTGGTACAGCTTGAATTTGAGGATGCAAGCTACACCAAGTAACAATCTGATGGACTCAAGTCTAGCAACAGGGGCGAAAGTTTCATCAAAGTCTACACCTTCAATCTGAGTGTAGCCTTGAGCAACAAGTCTGGCCTTGTTTCTGGTTATAACACCTTCTTCATTGGTTTTGTTCTTGAAGATCCACTTGGTGCCAATCACATTAGTTCCCTCGGGTCTAGGAACTAGCTCCCAAACTTCATTCCTTTTGAATTGCTCCAATTCTTCTTGCATAGCATTGATCCAGAACTCATCAGTCAGTGCCTCTTTCACATTCTTGGGCTCAATTTTGGAGACAAAACATGAATTGGAGACAATCTCAATCTCCCTTGATCTTGTAGTGACTCCTCTGTTTGGATCTCCTATAATCAGCTCCTTGGGGTGCATCTTCTGGATTCTAATGGAGGGACTCTTGTCAGGTTTATTGATGTTTGGTTCATCTGTAGCAGAATCAGAGTTTTCTGCATTTTCTGCACTTTTAGCTGTATCTGCTACATTGTCTCCCGATGTTCTGACATCTTCTTCGACATCCTTCTTTCTTGCTGGAGTTAGATCATCAACAACCACATTGATGGATTCCATCACAGTTCTGGTTCTGGAATTGAATACTCTATATGCTCTGCTGTTTGTAGAGTATCCCAAGAATATTCCTGCATCACTCTTGGGATCCATCTTTCTCCTTTGCTCTCTATCTGCCAAAATGTAACATGGACTTCCAAAGATGTGGAAGTGCTTGACAGTTGGCTTCCTCCCTTTCCAGATTTCATACAGTGTGGTTGGAGTCCCTCTTCTAAGTGTGACTCTGTTGTGGATGTAGCATGCTGTGTTCATGGCTTCAGCCCAGAGATTATAGGGAAGTTCTTTGGCATGAAGCATGACCCTAGCAGCTTCTTGCAAAGTCCTGTTTTTCCTTTCAACTATGCCATTTTGTTGTGGTGTAATGGCTGCAGAGAACTCATGAGTGATGCCTTCAGATGTGCAGAATTCAGTAAACTTGCTGTTTTCAAACTCTCTGCCATGGTCACTCCTGATTCTCTTGATGCCACAGTCTTTTTCTCTTTGAAGTCTTAGACTCAACTCCTTGAATACTTCAAAGGTGTCTGATTTCTCTCTGATAAAGTTGACCCAGGTAAATCTGGAGAAATCATCCACAACAACATAGGCATACCTCTTTCCTCCAAGGCTTTCAACTTGCATAGGCCCCATCAAGTCCATGTGAAGTAGTTCCAGCACCCTGGAAGTGGTCTGATGTTGAAGCTTCTGGTGGGACATCTTGACTTGCTTTCCAATCTGACATTCACCACAGATTCTGCCTTCTTCTATTTTCAGATTGGGAATGCCTCTAACAGCACCTTTGTCAATGATTTTCTTCATGCCTCTTAAGTGCAGATGTCCAAATCTTTGATGCCATATTTTGACTTCATCTTCTTTGGAGAATAGACATGTGGAGGAGTAACTGGTTTCTTGAGGTGTCCATAGGTAACAATTGTCCTTTGATCTGCTGCCCTTCATTAGGACTTCACTCTTCTCATTTGTCACCAAGCATTCTGACTTTGTGAAGTTTACATTGAATCCTTCATCACACAACTGACTGATGCTGATCAAGTTCGCAGTCAGTCCCTTCACCAGCAGTACTTTGTTCAGACTAGGAAGTCCATCATGGACTAGCTTTCCCATTCCAGTGATCTTTCCTTTAGAGCCATCTCCAAATGTCACATAGCTAGTGGAGCAAGGTTCAATGTTCACCAGGAATTCTTTAACTCCTGTCATGTGTCTGGAACAGCCGCTATCTAGGTACCAATCTTCCTTAGCTGATGCTCTAAGTGAAGTATGAACAACAAGACTAACAATCTTGTGTTTTGGAACCCACATCATCTTCCTTCCGCTGCTGCTACTTTGAGTTCCATGATGTGGATGGCCATGTAGATGATAGCAAAAGGGCTTTATGTGACCATACTTGCCACAGTAGTGACACCTCCACTTCTTTCTTTTGCTCTTTTTCTGCTGCGTTCCATGATGTCGAGACCGATGTTGTGACATCGTGGCTCCAGTGCTGTTTTTGGCAGGAACAAATTCTGTCATGGTTATTCTGCCAGCAGATTTATGATTAAACCCAAGTCCTCTCTGGTTTCCAACATTCTTCCCAAGCTGTAGCACCTCATCAAGCATATCTGAGCCTTTATTCAGCATCTTTATTGATTTTGTCATGTTTTCCAGTTTAGAGTTCAGAAAACCAACTTCTCCTTTAAGCTCAGAGATCTCCTCTTCATGTGCCTCCTTCTCAGCCTCCAGATTTGCAATGACCTTCTTCAGTTGTGCTTCTTGCTGAAGAATCTTCTCACTTTTGATGCATAGTTTTCTATAGGATATAGCAAGCTCATCAAAAGTGATTTCAATATCACTT
This sequence comes from Glycine soja, assembly GCF_004193775.1. NCBI lineage: Eukaryota > Viridiplantae > Streptophyta > Magnoliopsida > Fabales > Fabaceae > Glycine > Glycine soja. The sequence goes on along the minus strand of NC_041014.1, from coordinate 7,107,005 downwards.
GAATCTTCATCAGATTCAAATCTCCCAGTGAGTGCATTCACATCTCTGTCAGAATCACTTTCTTGTTCACTCTCTGTATCATCAGACCGACATACAGAAAGTCCTTTCCTCTGCTTCTTGAGATGGGTGGGACATTCAGCTTTGATGTGCCCATAGCCTTCACACCCATGGCATTGAATTCCTTTGCTGTGACTGGGCTTTTCATCTGACTTTTTGTGGTATTCACTACCTTTCCTGATGTCGAAAGGGATGTTCCGGACATGTGGTTTCTGCCTCCTGTCCATTCTGTTCAGCACTTTGTTGAACTGTTTTCCAAGGAGCACAACTGCGTTAGTCAGACCTTCATCAGTATCCAGGTCATACTCATCCTTTTCTCCTTCATCATTGGACACGAACGCCAGGTTCTTGCTCTTCTTTTCAGTCCTATCCGAGAGTCCTAGCTCAAAGGTTTGAAGGGAACCAATGAGTTCATCTACTCTCATGTTGCAAATGTCTTGGGCCTCCTCTATTACAGTGACTTTCATGTCAAATCTCTTAGGCAAAGATCTGAGGATCTTTCTCACCAGCTTTTCATCTGTCATCCTTTCTCCCAAGGCAGTGCAAGCATTGGCAATCTCAAGAATGTTCATGTGGAAGTCATGAATACACTCTTCCTCCTTCATCTTCAGATTTTCGAATTTTGTAGCCAATAGTTGCAATCTGGACATCTTCACTTTGGAGGTTCCTTCATGAGTGGTTTTCAGGATCTCCCATGCATCCTTGGCCACTGTGCATGTGTTGATCAGTCTGAAGATATTCTTGTCAACTCCATTGAATAGGGCATTCAAGGCTTTGGAGTTTCCAAGTGCCAATTCGTCTTCTTCTTTTGTCCAGTCTTCTTCTGGCTTCAATTCATTAGTGGGCTTTCCTTCTGTGTCCAACATCTTGGGATGTTCCCAGCCTTTGATGACAGCTTTCCAGGTTCTGCTATCCAGTGATTTGAGGAAGGCCACCATCCTTGCTTTCCAGTATTCATAGTTGGTTCCATCCAGAATTGGTGGTCTGTTCACTGGTCCTCCTTCTTTCTCCATGTTCATCAGAATTTATCTCCCTAGATCTCACTCAGTGAATTAGAGTGCCCGCTCTGATACCAATTGAAATTCTGATACCAATGACAGATGTCGTACAGGATGTCACGACATCACGCTTCAGAACATGCAGATTATATTTGACAGTATGAACAGATTAAACAAGTAAATAACACAAGAGAATTGTTAACCCAGTTTGGTGCAACGTCACCTACATCTGGGGGCTACCAAGCCAGGGAGGAAATCCACTAAAATAGTGTTAGTTCGAAGATCTAACAGCCACTGTTTACAACCTTCTCACCTAACCACTACCCATGCAACCTCTACCTAAGAGCCACTCTTAGATATGAGAACCCCTCTCACTCCCTCTCAATCACTCTCCCGTGTTTACAAATAAATCAAAGACACACCAGAGATTGCTCTCTGAACAATAGAGATCAACTCTACACACTCAGGTCCAACACTTGATGTTAGGGTAGCATCAAGGTGGCTCACAAAACACTCAAGTCCCAAAACTCACGAAATAACTCTTCAATCTCGAACTTGGTACAAAACCCGTGCAGCCTTCATGTTTATATAGCAGTGTGCGTATCTGGGCTGCAACAACTTGCGCTGGATAAGATCTATCATTCTCCCGAAAAATCTGCACTTAAAGATCTAAAAGATAAAGTTTGATCTTTTAGTTTTTATCTTTAATCTTTAATCCCTGAACGAACTATTCAAGTTTGTAATTCGAACTTTAATTATCTTTTAATTCGTTCCTAAAGATAGATCGCCTAATTCTGTTGCTAACTGCACATTAATCTGTTAAAGATATAACAGATTTATGTGTCCAGTATTTTCGGGCAGGATGTCCTGGACATTGTATCCGACATCGTGGATTCTGCAGCTTCAATTCTTCATTTGACATTTTATCTTGCCTTGTGCATTGTGCAGCCCGATCTGATTCCTTGACATAACGTTGGACATCATGTGCAGCAACTCCAGCTTTCCTTCATTGTCTAAGTGCTTATGTTTTAACAAAATTTTAGCCAATCTTTTAAAACTCAGTAAAGCTAAGCACTAACAATAATAATCAAACTCTTAAGGAATTGGCTACACCAGATGACTTGCATCCATATAATCCTGAGATAGATAAGACATTTCATAGGTTGTGTAGAAGTAATAGGAGTAGAAGTGCAGTTATGCATGATAGTGTAGTGCATATTGAATTGATTTTTTATTCTATTTCTGAACCTGTTTTTCTTGCTTTTATTTTTTTGAAAAAATAGTGTTGATATAATGGTTGATAATAATCGAACTCTTAAGGAATTGGCTACACCAGATGTTGTGTATCAACATTGGTGTATTCAATATCCTGAGACTGAGATTAGTTATGAGCTAAAGTCTAGACTAATCCATTTTCTGCCAAAGTTTCATGGTCTTGCAGTTGAAGATCCACACAAGCATCTGAATGAGTTTTATGTAGCATGTTACACCGTGCGACCGTATGACATTGATGAAGATTATGTGAAGATGAAGGCATTTCCATTCTCTTTGGATGGTGTGGCTAATGACTAGTTGTACCTTTAACCAGATACCATCAACACTTGGACAAGTATGAAGAGAAGATTCTTATAGAAATTCTTCCCTGCATCAAGAACAACATCCATCCGGAAAGAAATTTGTGGCATAAGATAGCAACTAGGAGAGACATTATATGAGTACTGGGAGAGATTCAACAAGTTGTGTGCTACCTGTCCTCACCATCAAATCAGTGAGCAATTGCTGATCTAGTATTTTTATGAAAGGTTGATGTTAATGGAGAAAATTTTGATTGATGTAGCCAATGGAGGCACTTTAATGTACAAGGCTCCTGTTGCTGCCAGACAATTGATTTCTAACATGGCAACAAATTACCAGTAATTTGGTACTAGAGTTGATGCACCATCTAGGATTGTTGCATGTGAAGTTTTTGTTTCTATGGTTGCTGATAATCAGAGGCTAGAGAATAAACTTATAGAGTTGACATCCCTTGCGAGGTAGCTAGCCATTGGTCGACAATAGAATGTGATGGCAACCAATCAACCAAGGCTAGGTGGTGTCATACCTTATTTTCGTCTGGGGATGATTGTTTGTCACCATTTGGATTCTTGCTAGCCGAGTTGAGCTGCTTAACACTAATTGCCACACAATCCACAAGGTTCCATGACGTTTCAGAAGGAAATGCGCAAAATATTCAAAAGAGGGGAAAAAGGGTAACTTTTGGGAAATTTTCAGCCCCTGGGCCCACTAGGAAGCTTAGGGATGAAGTAACCAGCTCGCCTAGGCGAGCAAGTTACTTCAGGAAGAAGCAAGTAGCTCGCCTGGGCGAGCTTCTGTGCAACCTCCACCCCTCATATCCTATAAATAGGCGTGAAAGGGGCTGAAGAAAGGGTCCAGCACCTGAAATCAACAAGATTTGAGTGAAATTAGTCATAAGAAGGAGAAAGAAGAAGAAAAATCAAGGCCGAGTCGCTTCCGTAGCGTTTCCGTGACCGTTCTTCATCATTCTTCGTCCGTTCTTCACCGTTCATCGTTCATTGACCGGTTAGTTTTTTATTTTGAAGCTTTTAATTCATTCTATGCACCCTTAGGGTTCCATCCCTGCTTTGCATGTCTTCATCTTCATTCTTCTACCGTCGGTGATCTTTTTCTTTGTTTTAAGCGAGTTTCGACCGATCATTTAAGCCGTAATCTCACTTAATCACTGTCAAAATGAATTTCAACCGATTGTTTGTATTGTAATCTCGTTTAATCACTATTAAAATAAATTTCAACCGATCGTTTGTGTTGTAACCTCGGTGAATCATTGAAAAAATAAGTTTCAAACATTCATTTACTTTGCAAGTCCTCTTTTAATGAGTTTGAAAATAACCAAGTGAAACCAAAGCTAAAATCAACTCTATGCGTAACCTTCTTTCTTTAAAGAACTACATAGGTTTGAGTTCCTCATCGCAATTGAGGACACATAGGAGCAAGAGCCCCGCTCATGATATTGCACATTTGATTAAAGGCTACCGTCCCTTGAGATAAACGCGTGGGGTGCTAATACCTTCCCCGCATGTAAACAACTCCCGAACCTTTTATCCTTTAAATTCATAGACCGCTTTTTGGTTTGTCTAACGTTTTCCTCAAATAAATGTTGGTGGTGACTCCACGCATTTTCCTTCCTTGGAAGACGCACCTGTGAGCCTTGCGTCGCCCTCCCGCCGAAGGTTAGGTTGTGACAATTGGCGACTCCACTGGGGACATTTTCGAGAGTGTGGCCATTTAATCTATGTGAATTTTATCATGACTTTCCCTTTGCTTGTTTCCTTTTCCTTCTTTTATGTTCTTGTATTCATGTAACTCTCTTGATGTTTTTCTGCTTTGTGTAGTTGTGTATTTAATATATGCATTGATAAATATTTGTTTATTTGATGCACACACGACACCTACACTTTTTGCACACATGGTTAGTTATTAAGGGCCTTATACCCAGGTCCATGGTCATGCTAAGTCTCTGACTTGCTTGATGACAGTGAAACGTCATCTAGAGTTTTTTTCTTTGATGATACGTTGTCACTGGAAGTCCCTACCACCACAATGTTTGATATCTCTAGAAACCTTTGAAAGTTAGGTGCAACCACCTTGGGAATTATCACTAAATAACGAGTTTTTAGTTCCCCTCACTAGGTTCTTGAAATAAGGGCATGGAGCAAACGCGCTATGTGTTTGTTTCCTTGATGTTACCATGCACATTTTTATAATGTCATGTTTGTGTGCGTCTTTCTTGTGCTTGCTATGTTGTTATGTCTTTTTGGCATTATTTGATTGCGTTACCATGCTTGTCCATCTAGCATGTATCTTTTCATGCTATCAACCATGTGCTCTCACACATGTATACCCAGATTGTGTCGTCACTCATGCATTGTATTTGTCTAATCATTTTGTCACGGGATGTCGGAAGGTCCGCATCACCTCCTTAGATGCATGCATGGGGCACCATGGTAGTGATTGCAAATGAACCATGATGCCCAAATGTTTGTGAGTAAGAAGAGATGATCCTCCGGGGTTTTGTGTTTATAAAATGTATTTGTGTCATGCATAGCATAAACATTCCCTCATGCATTCATCATATTTCCTCCATGATAGGGTGTCGAAGTATTGATCAACAGAATTTTTCATTCTAGCAAAACATGGGATCAAATCAAGCACCCTTGTTTACGAAAAGGTTTTATCACATCAAAGTTAAAAGCCTATAAGTTTCCAGTTTGCAAAAGTTAGGGCAGTTGATGGATCAACTCCAACATCAAGCTTTTCGCAAGACATATGGAAAGATCTGGGATCTGGCAATGATAGAAGTCTCTGTGAAGCAATTGTATCCCTCTTTCAGTATGATGATCAGCCGCTAAGGTGCTTCACGTTTGGGGACTTTCAGTTAGTACCAACCGCAGAAGAATTTGAAGAGATCTTGGGATGCCAGCTAGGAGGAAGGAAGCCATATCTCTTTTCTGGGTTATACCCCTCCATGGCTAGGATAACCAAAGTGGTCAAAATCTTGGCGCAAGAGTTGGACCGAGTAAAACAAAATAGAAATGGGGTAGTCGGAATACCAAGAAAGTATTTGGAGGAAAAGGCAAATGCATTGGTGGATCAAGGTGAATAGGCTTTGTTCATTGATGTCTTGGCGCTATTGGTATTTGGAGTCGTCCTCTTTCCAAATATGGATGGACTAGTGGACCTAGCAGCGATCGATGCCTTCGTTACTTATCACCATAGCAAGGAAAGTTCGGTCATTGCTGTTTTGGCTGATGCCTATGACACCTTTTACTGAAGATGCGAAAATAGTGGCGCAATGATTGCTTGTTGCACACCAGCTCTTTATGTATGACTGGTCTCGCACCTCTTTCATCATGAAAGTAGACCCGCCTGTCCCTTGCAAGGTCACCGCATATGCGTCAAGAAAGGGAAGGCCAATTGGGAGCAGCTCTTGGCTAGTATGGTGGGGGCATCCATTAATTGGTTCCCCCGATGGAAGGAAGGAAGAGTCGGGGTTTTGTCCTCATGTGAGGGATTCTCAAATGTCCCCTTGATGGAAACGAAGGGCTGTATCAATTATAATCTTGTCCTTGCCATCAGACAACTTGGCTATCCCACGAGAGGAGCACCGTCGGAAGAAAGTATCACGCCTTTCATCGCCCGAGGTTTCAGTGACCCCAATGCAAGGATATTTCAAGGAGTCCGCAAAGCATGGAGTGCAGTACAAAGGAAAGATAAGGAGCTTAGGGGAAGCAGCAATGGGATCATCAACGGCTATCACAAGTGGCTGAAGGCTCAGACGCAAGAGTTAGATTGGCTCCCGAAGCTAAAGACCTCAAGTGAGGAAGTGAAGGCTCAGACGCAAGAGTTAGATTGGCTCCCGAAGCTAAAGACCTCAAGTGAGGAAGAGGCTGAAACCCCTAAGGAGAGTGAGGAGGTGCAAGCCTTAAAGGCGGGACTTGAAAGGGCACAAGCAGTCAAGGAAAAGTTCAAGATGATGGCCATCAAGGTACGGAAAGAGTGCGAAGAACTGAGAGACATTAATGTGGCCACAGCCAAAGTATTGGAACGGGAAACAAAGAGGGCACGAAACAAGTTTCGAGGGGCTTTGTGCGGCAGCAACAACGTGCGAAAAAAAATGCCTTTCAAATGTGGATAGGTAGTGCCGCAACCTACCCTTCCGCGGGAGGGAGACGCAAGGCTCACGGGTGCGTCTTCCAAGGAAGGAAAATGTGCGGAGTTGCCACCAACGTTTATTTGAGGAAAATGTTAGAAAAACAAAAAGTGGGTCTATGAACTTTAAGTATGAAAGGTTCGGGAGTTGTTTTTATGCACGGGGAAGGTATTAGCACCCCAAGCGTCCGTCCCAAGGGACGACAGCCTCTAATCGAGTGTGCAAATCATGACTTCAAAATTATTTATTTTCCCTCGCTCCTACATATTACACAGTTGCGCTGAAGAAATCAGACCTACGCAGTTCTTTGAAAAGCAATAGAGTTATGCGGGGTGTTGATTTTAGACTTTTAAACGGTTCGTTTTCACCGATAAAAGTAACAAGGGCCCGTTAAGACGTTGGACCTTGAAACGGTTGCAAATGACCTTTTTGCGGGAAAATGCTTGATTTGTGAGTTGATTTTAGCCTTAGATTCACTTGGTTATCTCTCAACTCTTTAAAGAGGACTTTCAAAGTAAAAAATGTCCGATTGAATTTATTATTTTATTATTATTTGGTTTAACCGAGGTTATGGCATGAGCGATCGGTTGAATTTTATTTTAAAAGTGATTAAACGAGATTACAACACAAATGATTGGTTAAAATTCATTTAAACATTAATTAAGTGAGGTTACGGCTTAAACGATCAGTCAAAACTCGCTTAAAACGAAGAAAAAGAATACCTAAAGTAGAAGAATGAAGATGAAAACATACAAAGCAAGAAAGGACCCCTAAGGGTGCATAGAATGAATTCAAAGCTTCAAAATCAAAAAACTAACTGGTTCAAGATCGATGAACGACGAAGAACGAATGAAGAACAGCGAATAACATCCACGGATTCAATCACAGAAATGTCACGGAAGCGCCTCGGCTTGGATTTTTTCCTTCTTTCTTCTTCTCCTCACTAATTTTAAGTGAATTCTGAGTGCTAAAAGAGCTGAACCCCTTCCCCTCAGACCCAAAGGCCGTTTTATAGAAAATGGGGGAAGGTGGTTGCCGCCCAACTCGCCCAGGTGAGCTGGGTTGCTTCCACCTGAAGTAACCCCCTCCAAAACTTTCTAGATGGGCCTAGATGCTAGGTACACCCCCCAGTTTGATCAGTGCACCCCCATTTTTGTGTTATTGGCTAATTTCCTTCTGAAACATCATGAAACTTTACGGATTACGTGGCGATGAGTGTTAAGCATTTCAAAGTGGTCAACCAAGGTCCGCACGCTGACAAACAATTTTCCCCGGATGAAATTAAGGTATGACAGTTGCTCCTCTTTACTTATCGTGTATTGGAGATGAAAGGGAAGTAAAGATAAGACACTAATTTTGTTCGAGCTGAAACTCCACTCGACCGACCAATAGCTCAATCAGTGAAACCTGTCAAAAGAAATAGCATAAAAGAGATCAAGTGCACCAGCAAAGGCCTTGGTACCTTGAAAGTGACAAAAATGGATAATCCTGATGGTCTCCGCATGCTATCAGAATCGCTTGTCTCGAGATAGCAGGGGAAACTTCAGTAGTCTTGATAAATAGACGTTGAGTTTTTTGACGAGGGAAGTAAACAACTATGTTTGTCTCCGCATGCTATCGGACTCGCTTGTCTCTGGATAGCAAGGGGAATTGCAAAAAATTCAAAAGACTATTAGAAATGGATGACCATCATCGTCTTTGCGTGTCAATGGGCTCGCTTGTCTCTGGTCGACAAAAAGGTGGTGGATGACAATGGTCGGTCTCCGCGTGTCATCGAACTTGTCGTCTCCGGATGACAAAGGTGAGACTAAAGTAGTCTCGGTCAATGGGCTCACTTGCCTCTGGTTGATGAAGGTGGCGGATGACCATAAGGTGTATCCGCGTGTCATCAGACTTGCCATCTCCAGATGGCAAAGGTGAGACTAAAGTAGTCTTGGTCAATGGGCTCGCTTGCCTCTAGTTGGTGAAGGTGGCGGATGACCATAAGGTGTCTCCGTGTGTCATCGGACTTGCCGTCTCCGGATGGCAAAGGTGAGACTAACGTAGTCTCGGTCAATGGGCTCGCTTGCCTCTGGTTGACGAAGGTGGCGGATGACCATAAGGTGTCTCCGCGTGTCATCGGACATGCTGTCTTCGGATGGCAAAGGTGAGACTAAAGTAGTCTCGGTCAACGGGCTCACTTGCCTCTGGTTGACAAAGGTGGCAGATGACCATAAGGTGTGATGCAATCCTACCCCGCAAGGGCATTGGATAGAAGACTCCAAGTAGATTAGGCCAGAGATGCAAGAGAAGGCCCAAGGGTTCTCATGAGCCTCAGGGCAGATTTTGGGCCCATGGGCTAAGTCTGAGCCCACTTATCTTTGTACATATTAGATTAAGGTTTCATTAATTTTGGTCCTTGTATTTAGGGCTCCATAATGTACGTAGGGTACCCTAGAAATATAGGATTTTTCAGCCCTTGTATTTTAGGGCACCTAGACTAGTTTTTGTATTAGGGGTAGTTTTGTAATTTCACATGCACTAAGTGAATATTTGATGTGTGTGGTTGGAAATAAATTTAATTGAATTGGTAGAAGCCCAATCCAATTAAATTTTAGAGGGGGAGGTGAGCATTTGCTTACTACACCCCATTGCCACATCATATAGTCACACTTTGTGCATGTCCTTCATGCTTTACATGCCTCATGACACCTAAGCACACTTAGTGGAGAATCTTGGAATTGATCTTGGATTAGTGGGCTGAATGATAACTAAAATTCACTAATCATAATTAGTGAAATTTTGGCTCCAAAGTTTGGCTCCACAAATTCAATTTCAAATTCAAGTGAAATTTTAATTGAAATTCAAATTTCCCTCCAATTTTGTGTGACACTTAGGCTATAAATAGAGGTCATGTGTGTGCATTTTTTTCAACTTTGATCATTTGAATATTAAACTTCAGATTTCAAAGCTCATTTGGAGCACAAAATTTCGTGCTCTTCTCTCCCTCTCCCTTCATTCATCTCCTTCTTCCTCCAAGCTCTTATCCATGGCCTCCTATGGTGGTGAGCTTCTTCTAGACTCATCTTCTCCTTGAAGTGGCATCTTCTCTCTCTCTTCCTTCTCCATTCCGCTGCCATTTATCTTCCAAGAAGCAAAGGAATCCATTGATGAAGAAGATCCTAGGCCTACAAGCTCCAATGGAGCTTACATCATGTGGTATCAAGAACATCTTCATCTAGGTGATGTTCTTTTGCTTCCTCTATCTTTTTGTTCGGTGAATTCTCTTTAATTCATTGTTCTTCATCTTATTCTCCATGTATATCCTCCATTGTCTTGTGGTTTGGTGGTGTTTAGAGTAGATTAAAAAAAAACCGATTAAATCTTAGATCTACACTTGTTCTTGCATTTATATGGTTCAAATTTTGTAGATCTACTCTTGAATCATGTTTTTTGTGTTGATTTTAGGTTCTATCATTTTTCATTCATAATATTCTTTTGCTGAACCTTTAGATCTAAATTTTCTTCCAAAATATTGATAAGAAAAAAAAAACACAAAAATCTAAGTGTAAATCACTTAATCCATGTTGTCTTAGAGTCATGTTTAGTCATAGTAATTGTCACATTATGTTCTAAGTTTGTGCTGAATTTTTATTTTGTTGATTGAATTCTAGATACATTTGTTCATGTATTCTTGTCATTCTTAGCCTATCTTTTGAATTTTGAGTCTAATTCATGCATGTTATTTAGTTCATAACATGTTCTAAATCAATTCCTAGAAGTAGTCTTGTTGTTGAACTCATTTTTTTTTGTTTTCTAAGTTTCCTACATGATGCCTATGATGAAGTTGAGCTGTGGTGCTGAGTTGTGGCTGGATTTGTGAATCAAATAAGTCTTAAGCTCTCTTGAATTGTGTTATTCAAGATAATTGAGCATAAGCAAACACAAATTGTAACTATCCAAGCCTTAAGCAACATAAACACCACTCTTGATTTCTAGGTTGAAATTGCTGGTGCTGACAGCTTGAACATACGAACTTGTATAAATTACTGGGAATTGGTCACTACGTTTTTTGAGCTGAACGTTTTACTGAATTTTCTAGCCATCTGGACCAAAATTATAAAAAAAGAACCAAGCGATTTGGATTAAAGGAAAAAATAAGAAAAATCGCACAAGTTGGCAGAAAAATCAGTGTCCAGGAAAAAAAAGTGGAAGGAAAGTGTGCTTGTTGTTTTGGCTCAAAATTTGTTCTATAATTGGTGCCTATTTTATACCAATCCTAGTTCTGAAATTTCAATTGAAAATTATTGTGAAAACAAGTTCCAAAACTAGAGGTTTCTTGAGTCTTTTTTTTTTTTAGTTTTTCTACTCTAGTCTTGAGCCATTCTAGGTTTCTCTTTGAGTCCTAGCTTGCTTTTTTGTGCTTTTCATTGCTTTAATTGTTGAATAATCCTTGGAAATTTGTCTTGTTAAATTCTATTTTGGTTTAGCTTTCATTTCATTTTTTTTGGTCTTTGGTTATTGCTTGTCTCTTTGTTTCCTTGCTTATGAGTTGTAATATAGGGAATTGGAAATGAGGATTGGTGCCATATCTTGAAGAATTTGAGTCAAGAAGCAAGGGGCCAACCACCTTAAGAGCTATTGGACTAAGAAGCACTCCAAATTGAGTGAAACACTAAAGAGACAATAGCCACCACAATTGAGGACTTTTTTCTTTGTAATTTTGTAATTGGCAATTTGCTTTGCTTTCAAATTTTGTAACAAAAAGGCCTTTCATTGGAAGTAAGTTGGGAGCCTCCGCTAGGTCGCCCTACTTCCATTTGTGTGTAATAATTTTAGGCAATTTTCCCTTAGGATAGTGAGTGTTTTGTTGGGAACCTTAAATGAGGTCATCCAAACACTCTTAGGATTTGCCTAGTTTTCATTTCTTGCACTTTAATTTCTTGCTTACTTTCATAGCTTATTTCCTTTACCCTCCATTGTCAAACCGCCTAGATAGCTTGCCTTTAACCAATTAGTTTTTACCTTATCTTTCACACCTATTTTAGTGTTTATTTTGGCTAGTTTCAACCATAGTTTCTTTTACCTTTTGTTTTCAAACCCCCAACAAGAAAGAACCATAACTTAGGAACCAACATGAGTCTTCATTCTTCATCTAGTGTTAATGATGAGGGTTCTACTCCTAAGGACCCCTTGTATAAGATATTAGATGAGTTGAGATCCCTTAAGTTGTGGAAAGAAAAACAAGAGAGAAAAGAAAAAGGAAAAAAAAGAGTGGAAAAAATAAGTCAAGATGAAAAAGAGAAAATAAGGGAAGAAGAAAGAAGAAAAATAATGAAAGAAATGAAAAGAGAAAAACATGCCTCCTATAGTAGTCATAACTCTTGCAAGAGCCTAAGTGAAGAACTTCATGACTATTATGAAGGAAGGCATAAGTCACATCTTAGACCTCACTCCCATAGGAGAGAAAATGAAAGAAAGCCTCAAGAGGCTAACATTAACCTCTCATACTTCCATGGGAAGGACAATGTAGAGGCTAACTTAGATTGGGAAATAAAGGTAGAGCAACAACTTAAAAGGAAGTCTACTTCAAAATCTTATGGCTCTCACTCTTATCCAAAGAAAGAACAAGCTCAAGGAATCTTAGGGGTGACACCTTCTAAGCCCAAAGATGAAAAGGGGAAGACAATAGAAAAGTAACCCCTTAAGGCTAGTATGCAAGAGAAGAGTAGCTCCATGAAATGCTTTAAATGTCTAGGAAGAGGACACATTACTTCTTGTCATACCCTAATTTCGTCCGGGGACCTTTGCTTGATGACATGCGACCTTTCTTTGGTCCTTGTGAGGTGCTTGGCATCCATCATTGGGCAATTTGTGAAATTCCAGGACATGCCGAAAAACCAAAAAATATATTGATGCACAATCCGTAAGTTTCCGTGACACACCGGAAATCAAATGGAAGCATCGTTGCATAATTAAGTGAGGTTCCGTAACATTCCGTAAGTCAAAAGGGGGATGATTATGTAATCCGCAAGGTTCCGTAACATTACGGAAAGAAAACAAGTATCGTTACGAGATTCGTAAGTTTCCGTAACTTTACGAAAAAAGAATCACCAAAAAAGGTAAGGGGGTGAACTTATCAAGATAGGGGTGTAAATAGAAATTCAAATCTAGGCCCTTCTAGAATATTTTGGAAGTTGGGTTGCTTAAGGAGGAAGCAACTGGGCGGCAAGCTCCTCCACGTTTTTGAAAAATGGTTTTCGGGGCTTCCGCGGCTTCCGTAATACTTCCGTAAAATTTCCGAAAACCTTGGGTAAGCATATTCCACTTAACATTGGTGAAAGGGAAGAGAAAAAAGATGAAAATCAAATTCGAAAACAGTTCCGTAAGGCTTCCGTAACTTTTCCGTAAAATACGAAAAGGGGGGTGAACTTAGTAATTCGGGTGCGCTTAGAAATCTTCTTCATTAAGTCTTTGGGCGGCAAGCACCTCCCTTTTTTCTATAAATAGGGGAGGGGGGAGCTGTTTCAAAATGTTCAAGACCCCTTTGGCTATGCATTTCGGCTATTTTGGGCAAAAAACACGTTTTCGTGAAGAAAAATCAAGTCGAAGTACTTCCGTAACGCTTCCGTAAGCGATTCTGTGGAAATTCTTCATCGTTCTTCGTCGTTCTTCACCGTTCTTCATCCGTTCTTCGTTCGTTCTTCGTTCTTCAACGGGTAAGTTTTCGAATTCGAGACATTCAATTCATTTCTTGTTTTGTGTACTTTCACTTTAATTTCGTTTACTTTCAGTTTTCTTTTCTTCCGTTTTTAACGTGCTTTAACCATTTATTTAAGCCGTTTTCTCGTCTAATAAATGATAAAATGAATTTCAACCGATCATTTGTGTTGTAATCTCGTTTAATCACTGTTAAAACGAAATCTAACCGATCGTTCACGCTATAACCTCGGTTAAACCAAAAAAAGTAAAATAATAATAAAATAATCAAAATATCTTGAAAAATAATAATAAAATAATCAAAATATCTTTGAATAAAATAATAAAAAAAAAATCAATCGGACGTTTTTCTTTGGAAGTTTCCTTGAATGAATTGATTAATAACCAAAGTGAAACTAAGACTAAAATCAACTCACAAATCAAGTTTTGTCCGAAAATCACTAAAAACCGTTTTAAGGTCCAACGCCTTAAACGGTCCTCTTTGCTTTTATCGGTTAACATGGACCGTTCAAAAGCATAAAATCAACATGTGACTTTACCGCTTTTGCAAGAACTACGTAGGTCTGATTTCCTCATCGCAATTGAGGATACGTAGGAGCAAAAGCCCCGCTTTTGTCGACCACCCCAAGAGATCGTTAATGGTCCAAATGCCTTAACGTTTCTCTCCTTTCAAAAACAAGGGATCGTTAATGGTCCAATGCCTTAACGTTTCTCTCCTTTCAAAATCAAAAGACCGTTTAATGGTCCAACACCTTAAATGACCTTTTGTTCAAATAAAAAACATATTTTGCAAAAAAGACAAAAAACAAACTTAAACCAAACACTTTGTTCCGAAAGAACTACGTAGGTCTGATTTCCTCATCGCAAATTGAGGAATACGTAGGAGCAAAGGGAAACACCCTTGTCGACCACTAAAAAGAGAAAAAATATAAAAAGGGTATAAAGGATATAAGGACATAAAAGGGAACGTAAAAATCAAAGTCACGTTTGCACATTCGATTAAAGGCTGCCGTCCCTTGGGACGGACGTGTGGGGTGCTAATACCTTCCCCGTGCGTAAATACAACTCCCGAACCTTTCACTTAAAAGTTCGTAGATCGCGTCTTTTCCGGTTTTTCCGACGTTTTCCTCAAATAAACGTTGGTGGCGACTCCGCGCGTATTCCTTTCGTGGAACACGTATCCCGCGAGTCACGCGTCGCCCTCCCGCCGAAGGGTAGGTTGCGACAGTTGGCGACTCCACTGGGGACTGTTTTTAGAGAGTTAGGCCATTTAATCTTGTGCAATGTTTTACCGTGACTTATCCCTTTGTTGGTTTTCCTTCATTATGTTCTTATGTATATAAACTCTTTGTTGCTTTTAGTGCGTTTTAAAATGTATGCATGGGGTAAATATTTATTCATTTGATGCACACAAACACCAACACTATTTGCACACACTGTGAGTGAAAAAGGGCCCTATACCCGGGTTCATGGGAACATAAGGAGCGGAGGTGAATCTGTGGTCATGCTAGGTCTCCGACTTGCTTGATTACAGTGAACCCTCATCTAGAGCTTTTTTCTTTGAAAACTTATTGTTGCTAGTAGTCCCTACTGTTGCAATATGTTTTTCGAAGAGAATGATACCTCTAGAAACCATCAAGAGAGATATGACTACCTTGGGGATTATTGCTAAAAGCCTAGTTAGTTCTCTCCCTTATAGGTCCCTTAAATAGGGGCACGGAGCAAACACGCTGCGTGCCATTTTTCACACTGCCATGCATAAGTATCATATACCCTTTTGCTTATATTTGTTTGTGAATATTATCGTACTACGTACATCCCCGTGTTGTGCCTTTCGCATATGCATCATGCGTGGGTTTCGTCTTTGATCCCCTCACTTTAGCAAACCGACGGAGGGTCCGTGTCGCCTTCTTAAAAAACATGCGTTGGGTGCCATGCTGCCCAAACGTTGTATCCAAGAAGGAAACAATTTCTCGGGCTCCCGTATCCGTAAAATGCATTCATATCATGCATCGCATAAGCATCTCTTCATAACATCATAATGAACATATCGTTCCTGCATTTGTCCGTTATCATATTCCAGCCTCACATTTTGCATGAGTCATTGCATCATCATGCATATGCGTTCAACATACTTTTTGTTCTACAAACTGCATACCTTTTGTTTTCATGTTTGCTCATGCATGAGCCTTGCATTTTCCTCTACAAAACGAAAACAAAAAAAGGAAGCATGAAAATTCATGATGCATTCTTGGTTGCATATATTCGGTACCATGAGCCAACCATGTTGGGATCATAAACCCGTTTCACAACAACAAAACAAAATAATTGAACATGGTACCTAATGCATGGTTAACTAGGAAATGGTGTTTCTTCGGGCATCTCAATTTCATAATTACATTTTCCATGCACGGCTTAAAGTATGCCCGAGTCATTCATCCCTATGAGATGTTGTTGAAGTATTGGCGATCAGAATTGCCATTCCTTGGATTATAGGGTTGAACCAAGCTCATGCTTTTATAAAAAGGTTCATCAAGTCAAAATATGGAAGTAACCGTCTTGCAAAATTGGGGCAAAAGATGAATCAAGTCACATCACTGCTTCGTCTACTGCCAAACATATTTAGGATTGTTGATGTCCTTGTTACTTCCGGTTTCACCTTGACAAAGATGTCATGGACCATGTTGAAAATCTAAATTGATTCAACCCCATATCCTGCGTAAAAATTCGCAATCTTCAACTGTACATCATTCGCATACATCCATGCTTTTCATTGGTTGCATTGCTCATTGCATTCTTTCCTTGAAAAATAAAATAAAATAAAATAAAATGAACTTAATCATTGTTATCAAAAAAAAAAAAACATGCTTTACGGCGTCCTCACCGAACTTGTGCTAGAGCTAGAGTAATGGGTGAAGTAGAGGAGATACAAGAGAAGATGAAGGCCGACATGGAGGCCATTAAAGAGAAAATGGCCACAATGATGGAGGCCATGATGAGCGTGAAGAAGATAATGGAAGCCAATGCGGTTGCAATTGCCGCTACCAGCGTTGTTTCTAAGGTGAACCTGATGTCCCCATCCGGCATCAACCAAATGAATCATCCAACCTCAGATATGGTAGGCAAAGATTTTGGAAGTACGGGCAGCCCCCATAATGTACAAATTCAAAATGAGCACACCTTCCCGCCATATGGCTTGCCTCTCAACTATACGCCACCCAAAGTGGCGTACACTCCCAATAAGAATGTCAATAACTCCACTTCCATACTCATTAAAGAGCCAACAACCTCAATCTGATCATGCACATGTCTCTCGACCCATGGAGGAGACACATGGAATGCCCCACCACAATCTATCCGACTTCGAGCCTTGCCTCGGATATGCCACTGAAGGGCAAGCAGTTGGTGGTATACCCCTGCAAAACACTTTGGAGGGCCCTCAGTGTCACCCACAACCACAACCCTCACATTCCACAGCGGTTAAAAACCCTCATGCTATGGCAGAAATGGGAAAGAGGAAAGGCTCAGGGCCATTGAAGGAGGTAAAGATTATGCCTTTGCTAACCTAGAAGAGTTGTTCCTAGTACCTAATATCATCACCCCTCCCAAGTTCAAGGTGCTGGACTCTGACAAGTACAAGGGGACTACTTGTCCCAAGAACCATCTAAAGATGTATTGTCAGAAGATGGGGGAATACGCAAAAGATGAGGAATTGTTGATACATTCCTTCCATGAAAGTCTTACTGGGGTAGCTGTTACCTGGTACACTAACTTGGAATCTTCTCGAGTCCATTCTTGGAAGGACCTAATGGTTGCCTTTGTTAGGCAGTATCAATACAATTTTGATATGGTTCCGGATAGGATGCAACTACAGAACATTTGCAAAAGGGGGACGGATCTTTCAAAGAACACGCCCAAAAGGTGGAGGGATCTGGCGGCCCAGGTGGTACCCCCAATGATGGAAAAGGAGACGATGATCGTGATGGTAGACACATTATCGATACTCTACTATGAAAAGATGGTGGGCTACGCACCCTCAAAGCTTTGTAGATTTGGTCTTCGCCAGTGAAAGGATCAATGTGGGTCCGAAAAGAGGCAAATTTGATCATCCTACTAGGACGACTGAGAAAACTGGGGCAAATGAAGAGGGTGAGAAAGAGGGAGAAACCCATGTTGTGACTGCCATTCCTATACGGCCAAGTTTCCCACCAACCCAACAATGTCATTACTCAGCCAATAACAAACCTCCTCCTTACCCCACCACCCAGTTATCCACAAAGGCCATCCCTAAATCAACCACAAAGCCTGTCTACCGCACTTCCAATGACAAAGACCACCTTTAGCACAAACCAAAAAACACCAACAAAAAGGAATTTTGCAGCAAAAAGCCTGTAGGGTTCACCCTGAATTCCGTTGTCATATGCTAAACTTGATCCCATATCCACTCAATAATTCAATGGTAGCCATAACCCCAACCAAGGTTCCTCAACCTCCATTTTTCTGAGGATACGACTCGAACGCAACGTGTGCTTATCGTGGAGGAGCCCTGGGGCATTCCATTGAGCATTGTATGACCCTGAAGCATAAAGTGTGAAGTCTAATTGATACGGGCTGGCTGAAATTTGAGGAGAATCGCTTGTTGAATCATAACATTGACAAGCAACACCATACATGGGGCAATTTTGGAAGCTGTTGTTATGACTCATCAGGATTTTCAAGTTTATGCCATTATTATAAACCACAGTTACAATGCTAAATGATATGGATAAAATGGACATCCTTGTCCCTCATCCTCTCACAAACGCATGTTTGCTTATTCAACTTTCACCGGAATGTGGGTGCAAGCCATTGGTCTATTTGCTCAAGCGACCTGCGCTCCTGAGTGTTGACTTCCAAGACTGTTCAATCAGAGATTACTCGTCTTGCATGTTGGTGGGGGTGCCGTAAAACAACGAGTAAAGTTCAAAACAAATAAGTTTCAAAATAAAAAAATAAGTTTCAAAATAAAAAAAAATAAAAAGGCATTTGATTGACTGTGTTTTCAAGTAAAAATATAGACGTTCATGTGACTTCATTTTATCATTCCAGAAAGTTTGTCTTCTTAGAGAAGCGAGTTGTCAAGAATATGATGTTGGACAAATGGCCTCAGTTACCTTAAGAAAAAGGGGGGTTGAATTAAGATGCAAAGACTATTCCCCAATTGAACTATCACTCTTTCTTTTTGGATTAACAATGCACCCTTAACATGAATTACTCAAAAGGCAAATCAAAATAAACTTCTTTAAAGAAAAAGATAAATAGCAATAAAAGAAGTTTAAAGGAAGAGAGGAATGCAAACTTGATTTATACTGGTTCGGCCACTTCCCGCGCCTACGTCCAGTCCTCAAGAAACCCACTTGAGATTTTCCACTCTCTTTGTAAAACTCCTTTTACAAAGTCTGAACCACACAAGGACAACCCTTCCCTTGTGTTCAAGAATCCTCTACAATAAGAGACTCTCAGTCTCTTAATCCCTTTTCAGAAGTAAGAAGAAGAGAAGAAGAAATCTCTCTTAAAAGGGATAGATTGTACAATGAAGACCAATCAAAATTCCTTATTGAATATGCAAGTGGTTGACCAAGGAATCTTTTTGAGAGGATAAGACAGTTCAGTTCAGAAAAACTCTTAATCTTTTGAGAGGATAAACTTTGTGGGCAATGAAAACTCTCTTTAAATTCGTGTTTCCAAGTCACCTTTGATGGCCATTCATAAACCATTTGAATAGATATGACTCTTGGAAATTATTTTCTGAAAATCTCCTCTGGTAATCGATTACAAGACTTGTGTAATAGATCACAGGCTTTAAAATTTGAATAAATTGCTGGTAATCAATTACCATCCATGTGTAATCGATTACACATTATAAATTTTGAATTCAAATTTCTAGTGACTGTTATAAACATTTTCAGCTGCTGGTAATCGATTACCGGAGAGCAAATCTCAATTTGAAATGATAGAATTCTTTGGTCAAACCTTTTGTTTTTTCAATTTGGAAACTTCTTCCAAAAGATTCTAGAAATCAACTTGATCATATATCTTGACTTTCTTGGATTCTTGTCTTGAATAAAACTTAGAAGCATTTGATCCTTTAGCATCATCAAGACATCAAAACATCTTGCTTCTACATAGGAGTCATTTGACTTAATCCATCAACTGAAAGATCCTTCAACTATTTCTCGTCCTTGGAAAATTCTTTTTGCAAGAATCAACTGCTTCTTTCATTCTTCCTCACTACGAGGTCGTGAAAACAAGACAACACTTGGTACCTCTAAGCCCTACACTGGGGCAACGAAAGGCACCATGCAAAAACATCAAGCGAACCTAGGGGCAGATTAGAAGTTCTCACCCAATAGGTTCCCTCCTACAAGGTCATGACGAAAGGCAACGATTGGTACCTCAAAGCCTTACACTGGGGCAATGAGGGGCACCGTGCATGAGCCTCAAGTTAACATAGGGGCCGATCAAAAGTTCTCACCCATCGATGTTTTCAACAAAAAAGGGGGGACAAACCCTAGGATTTCGATGGATTGATTAAACATCAAATGGCTCCATTGCCGTCACTCCAAAATGGTCAAGTGACTAAATCAAAAAGAACATACACTTTGAGGGAGTTCCCGGAGAGATTTGCAAAAGATAGGATAAGGTCGCATGAATTATCACCTCTTTCAAAAGGACAGTCAATCTATGTTTTCCAAAAAAAATCAAATCAAAATCAAAATCACAAAATAGGGAAAGAATGTCATTGTACAACTTTCCATTACATTGCATTGTTTCATATGAAGTCCGCATTTACCAAATTTCACGACAAAGGTTGCATGCATCTGCATCCCTAAAAATCATGTTAACTGCATAGATTTCCTACATCTAATGTCCAAATCTTGTGGATTTGGGATGACCGGCCCTCTCGATGAGTCGATCTCTTGCTTTCTCATAAGGGTGGACCCTTGGGTACTTGTACCTATCACTTTTAGAGGACTACACGTCCTCGCCAACAGAGGGCTGCACGCCCTCACCTTCAGAGGACTACATGTCCTCGCCTTGAGAGGGCTACACGCCCTCACCTTGGGTACTAGTTAACCTCACCGTTGAGAGGACTACACGTCCTTGCCTTGAGAGGACTACATGTCCTCACCATCAGAGGGCTGCACGCCCTCACCTCCAGAGGACTACATGTCCTCGCCTTGAGAGGGCTACACGCCCTCACCTTGGGTACTAGTTACCCTCACTGTTAGAGGGCTACACGCCCTCACCTTGAGAGGACTACACGTCCTCACCATCAGAGGGCTGCACGCCCTCACCTCTAGAGGACTACATGTCCTCGCCTTGAGAGGGCTACACGCCCTCACCTTGGGTACTAGTTACCCTCACCGTTTAGAGGACTACACGTCCTCGCCTTGAGAGGACTACACGTCCTCAGCATTAGAGGGTTGCACGCCCTCACCTCCAGAGGACTACATGTCCTCGCCTTGAGAGGGCTACACGTCCTCACCTTGGGTACTAGTTACCCTCACCGTCAGAGGGCTACACGCCCTCACCTTGAAAGGACTACACGTCCTCGCCAACAGAGGGCTGCACGCCCTCACCTCCAGAGGACTACACCTCCTCGCCTTGAGAGGGCTGCACGCCCTCACCTTTAGAGGGCTATGTGTCCTCATTTTCAGTGTGCTCGACATCCACACCTTAAAAGAATTTAAGGTCCTCTGCCCTTAAATGCTTAACCGAGACTTGCACTTCCGGTTAAGGGGCCAGTAGTTTCCTTTTAACGGTTCCTGGGCCACCCCCTGATATTGGAGGAGGGCCAACTGTGCGAGCACAACCAAAGAGGGAGGCTATCACACAGCTACTATGCATACTGGGGCAAGATTTCACCCGTGCCACTGCAAAGAGAAGAGTGCGGACCATGCGCACCAACATGACCACTCTTACACAGATATAGATGACATTGCTACTTAGCAACATTCTGCCCAGCGACCGCAATGCCAATCTCCCCCTGCGGAAGTATCAGTTGGTCTGTGCCGTCCCGACATGGTATGCATATGGTTCAACTGATTTCTGATTTCATCTATTGTTTGCAGGGATCGCGACTGCAAGACACCTAGTGGACCCGAAGAAGTCCAACAGGGTCTTGGAATTGTCAAGCTCTAATTACGGGTCTCTGTCAGTTCTACGGAGTACCTGTCACCTCCAGCAAGGGCATCAGACCCCCTACTAATCGAGCTTTCATCAAGAAGTACTGCGCCCCAGACAGGCGCAGGGCGAAACACCACAGCAGCATTGGGATGGTCGGCAGCGGGAAACAGACGCACCGCCATCACCTCTAGAGTTCACCTCTGCTCATCCACAAAAAGGTTTGAGTATTGCCTACACAACATGGCCGACCCATAGGCGACCAAGTCCAAAGCCAAAGGTAAGCAAAGTACTAGGTCCATGACCGACAAGTCATAAGGCGTCCAGCTCAAGACGTTAAAGAAGCGCTACTAGGAGGCAACCTAGTACCTTTTAAATTTCTGCCTGCTATTTGATCACTTTTTATAGTAGGACGCACCTAGTTGCTCATGATCCTGGGAATTTAAATAAAACAAGCGCAAGCTCGGAAGGTAGTCATACCTTACAAAACATATATATGTATGTTTAGGTAGTGAAAATACCTTAGATATGCATGTATGTAAACAAAAAAACACTTCACAAAATATATATATGTATGTTTAGGTAGAAAAATACCTTAGATATGCATGTATGTAAATAAAAAACACTTCACAAAATATATATATGTATGTTTAGGTAGAAAGATACCTTAGATATGCATGTATGTAAACAAAAAATACTTCACAAAATATATATGTATGTTTAGGTAGAAAGATACCTTGGATATGCATGTATATAGCAAAAATACCTTACAAAACATATATATGTATGTTTAGGTAGCAAGATACCTTGGATATGCATGTATATAGCAAAATACCTCATGAAAAAAAAAGAGAAGAAAAAAAAACAAACAAGAAAAAGAAATAAACAAATAAAAAAAAAGAAGAAAAAAAGAGAGAAAAAAGAAAAATAAGTTGTCTAGCTGAAAAACCGACATGCTTTTGAAAAGAGATGATTTCCAACTTTTCTTTGAAAAAAATTCATTGATCATAACTAGTTTTTGAAAAAAATGTGTATACACCTGAAGGGTGAATGCTGTGAAGTTTTCCCCGGACGCCCGAAATGGACTCGGATGAATGCACAAATTGATAAAAGAACATATTTTGGAAACATTGGGTTGATTTAAAATAGAGGAAATGAATCCTGAGCCCTAGCATCACATGACCATAAAAATTTGACACTTGAGTGTCCACATAGGTGCATGCATGACCAGTTTTGCATAAAATTTCCAAATCATCATTTTTGCATTTGTGTCATGGAAATAATGTGGGGCATCCCTTTTATCCTTGAGCCAAACCAAACCCTGACATGTACCATGCCTAGCCATTCTACAAGTCTTGAGCCAAGATCCTGACTCACCATAAACCTTGACCCAGGGTGAGAATGTCAATCCTTACCCTCGGAAGCAAAAAGGAATAGAAGGGAAATTTCCAATCAAAGAAAAAGAGAAGGAAAATTTCCAATCAAAGAAAAAGAGAAAGGAAATTCCCAATCAAAGAGAGGGAGAAAGAAAAAAGAAAAGAAAGAAAAGTCCCAACCAAAGAATGGGAGAAAGTAAAGAAAAAAAAAAAAGTTCCTGGTCAAAGAAACCAGAAGAAATGTGCAGAGAGGTCTTTAGACTGGACAATATCTGAACAATACAGAATTGTCACCAAATGAACAAAAAAGAAGGAAAGGAAACCACGACCTAAAATGGTCTTCTCCCTTTGATTACCAACCAAAATCCCGTGCGCTAGTGACTTTTTTTTTCTCGCCCCGCACTAAACAAAAAAAACGGAAAAAGAAAAAGCCAGAAAAATCAAAGGCCAAAAACACACAAAAGCCGAAAAAAAAAAAACCACCAAAAAAAAAAAAAACCATTCCCAAGGGAAGCCCTATTGATCCATGATCACGCATGTAATTTTTGATTTGATAGGAGATAATTTGCAAAGTCAAGTCATGACATATCTATGGTCCGGAATTAGGATGAAACACTTACCTGTGCGAGATTGATACACTTTGAGTGATTTTCTTCTATTTTTGTCGAACCCAGTGTTTCCTCTAAATGGTCATTTAGAAACGAAATGCTAACATCCAAGATCTCATTTATGGTTATGGGAGATTTCATCAGCAGACTCTCCTTCCCCGGTAGACGCATTGTTTCTCACTCAAAAAAGCATATGCTGCTCTAAATCAGTTGGAATATTTGTCTCTTTGCTAAAGCATGTTTGCATTTTAGTGGAGAAAACACCGAGACTTTTTCAAGTCTCACAAGTTATCCAGAACTACGTAGGTCTGAGTTCCTCATTGGAGGATACGTAGGAGCAAGAGCCTCGCTTTTGTCGACCACACCGCCTTTTGTTGCCATGACCCAAGAGCTGGTAGCCCGCGGAGACACCTTACGGTTATCCGCACCTCGTCATTCAGTGACCCCAAGTGTGATTGACGACCAGAGGCCAATGTGGTCATCTGCGCCCTTTCCGGAGATGTCAGCATTTTCCGATGGAGACTTTTCAAGTCTCACAAGTTATCCAGAACTACGTAGGTCTGAGTTCCTCATTGGAGGATACGTAGGAGCAAGAGCCTTGCTTTTGTCGGCCGCCCCATAAGTTTTGTCATACTGACCCTGAGGTCATGTGACATGCACCCTTGTATCATCCAGAGGCGGCGGGCCCGATGATACGCGGAGATACCTTATGGTTATCCGCACCCTTTTGTCATCCAGAGGCGGCGAGCCCGATGACAAGCAGAGACCAAGTTTGGTCATTCTGCACCCTTGTATCATCCAGAGGCGGCGGGCCCGATGATACGCGGAGATACCTTACGGTTATCCGCACCCTTTTGTCATCCAGAGGCGGCGGGCCCGATGACAAGCAGAGACCAAGTTTGGTCATTCTGCACCCTTGTATCATCCAGAGGCGGCGGGCCCGATGATACGCGGAGATACCTTACGGTTATCCGCACCCTTTTGTCATCCAGAGGCGGCGGGCCCGATGACAAGCAGAGACCAAGTTTGGTCATTCTGCACCCTTGTATCATCCAGAGGCGGCGGGCCCGATGATACGCGGAGATACCTTACGGTTATCCGCACCCTTTTGTCATCCAGAGGCGGCGGGCCCGATGACAAGCAGAGACCAAATTTGGTCATTCTGCACCCTTGTATCATCCAGAGGCGGCGGGCCCGATGATACGCGGAGATACCTTACGGTTATCCGCACCCTTTTGTCATCCAGAGGCGGCGGGCCCGATGACAAGCAGAGACCAAGTTTGGTCATTCTGCACCCTTGTATCATCCAGAGGCGGCGGGCCCGATGATACGCGGAGATACCTTACGGTTATCCGCACCCTTTTGTCATCCAGAGGCGGCGGGCCCGATGACAAGCAGAGACCAAATTTGGTCATTCTGCACCCTTGTATCATCCAGAGGCGGCGGGCCCGATGATACGCGGAGATACCTTACGGTTATCCGCACCCTTTTGTCATCCAGAGGCGGCGGGCCCGATGACAAGCAGAGACCAAGTTTGGTCATTCTGCACCCTTGTATCATCCAGAGGCGGCGGGCCCGATGATACGCGGAGATACCTTACGGTTATCCGCACCCTTTTGTCATCCAGAGGCGGCGGGCCCGATGACAAGCAGAGACCAAATTTGGTCATTCTGCACCCTTGTATCATCCAGAGGCGGCGGGCCCGATGATACGCGGAAATACCCGAGTGGTTATCCGTATAAACATTCTTTTGCTATCTGTAAGACAGAACGCTTGATAGCATGCAGAGGCTGACATAGTCTTCTGCACCTTTTGTTCCTCCGGGAACAACAAGTCATTTACATGCGGAAATTTCATGGTCACTCGCGACTCTCGTCAACCGAGAGGAGCGAAATTAGTGTCATACCCTAATTTTCGTCCGGGGACCTTTGCTTGATGACATGCGACCTTTCTTTGGTCCTTGTGAGGTGCTTGGCACCCATCGTTAGGCAATTTGTGAAAATCCGGGAACGACAAGTCATGGTCACCCGCGACTCTCGTCAACCGAGAGGAGCGAAATTAGTGTCATACACTAATTTTCGTCCGGGTACCTTTGCTTGATGACATGCGACCTTTCTTTGGTCCTTGTGAGGTGCTTGGCACCCATCATTAGGCAATTTGTGAAAATCCGGGAACAACAAGTCATTTGCATGTGGAGATTTTATGGTCACCCGCGACTCTCGTCAAATCGAGAGGAACGAAATTAGTGTCTTATCTTTACTTTCCTTTTATCTCCAATAAAAGACAAGTAAAGAGGGGCAACTGTCATACCCTAATTTCGTCCGGGGACCTTTGCTTGATGACATGCGACCTTTCTTTGGTCCTTGTGAGGTGCTTGGCATCCATCATTGGGCAATTTGTGAAATTCCAGGACATGCCGAAAAACCAAAAAATATATTGATGCACAATCCGTAAGTTTCCGTGACACACCGGAAATCAAATGGAAGCATCGTTGCATAATTAAGTGAGGTTCCGTAACATTCCGTAAGTCAAAAGGGGGATGATTATGTAATCTGCAAGGTTCCGTAACATTACGGAAAGAAAACAAGTATCGTTACGAGATTCGTAAGTTTCCGTAACTTTACGAAAAAAGAATCACCAAAAAAGGTAAGGGGGTGAACTTATCAAGATAGGGGTGTAAATAGCAATTCAAATCTAGGCCCTTCTAGAATATTTTGGAAGTTGGGTTGCTTAAGGAGGAAGCAACTGGGCGGCAAGCTCCTCCACGTTTTTGAAAAATGGTTTTCGGGGCTTCCGCGGCTTCCGTAATACTTCCGTAAAATTTCCGAAAACCTTGGGTAAGCATATTCCACTTAACATTGGTGAAAGGGAAGAGAAAAAAGATGAAAATCAAATTCGAAAATAGTTCCGTAAGGCTTCCGTAACTTTTCCGTAAAATACGAAAAGGGGGGTGAACTTAGTAATTCGGGTGCGCTTAGAAATCTTCTTCATTAAGTCTTTGGGCGGCAAGCACCTCCCTTTTTTCTATAAATAGGGGAGGGGGGAGCTGTTTCAAAATGTTCAAGACCCCTTTGGCTATGCATTTCGGCTATTTTGGGCAAAAAACACGTTTTCGTGAAGAAAAATCAAGTCGAAGTACTTCCGTAACGCTTCCGTAAGCGATTCTGTGGAAATTCTTCATCGTTCTTCGTCGTTCTTCACCGTTCTTCATCCGTTCTTCGTTCGTTCTTCGTTCTTCAACGGGTAAGTTTTCGAATTCGAGACTTTCAATTCATTTCTTGTTTTGTGTACTTTCACTTTAATTTCGTTTACTTTCAGTTTTCTTTTCTTCCGTTTTTAACGTGCTTTAACCATTTATTTAAGCCGTTTTCTCGTCTAATAAATGATAAAATGAATTTCAACCGATCATTTGTGTTGTAATCTCGTTTAATCACTGTTAAAACGAAATCTAACCGATCGTTCACGCTATAACCTCGGTTAAACCAAAAAAAGTAAAATAATAATAAAATAATCAAAATATCTTGAAAAATAATAATAAAATAATCAAAATATCTTTGAATAAAATAATAAAAAAAAAATCAATCGGACGTTTTTCTTTGGAAGTTTCCTTGAATGAATTGATTAATAACCAAAGTGAAACTAAGACTAAAATCAACTCACAAATCAAGTTTTGTCCGAAAATCACTAAAAACCGTTTTAAGGTCCAACGCCTTAAACGGTCCTCTTTGCTTTTATCGGTTAACATGGACCGTTCAAAAGCATAAAATCAACATGTGACTTTACCGCTTTTGCAAGAACTACGTAGGTCTGATTTCCTCATCGCAATTGAGGATACGTAGGAGCAAAAGCCCCGCTTTTGTCGACCACCCCAAGAGATCGTTAATGGTCCAAATGCCTTAACGTTTCTCTCCTTTCAAAAACAAGGGATCGTTAATGGTCCAATGCCTTAACGTTTCTCTCCTTTCAAAATCAAAAGACCGTTTAATGGTCCAACACCTTAAATGACCTTTTGTTCAAATAAAAAACATATTTTGCAAAAAAGACAAAAAACAAACTTAAACCAAACACTTTGTTCCGAAAGAACTACGTAGGTCTGATTTCCTCATCGCAAATTGAGGAATACGTAGGAGCAAAGGGAAACACCCTTGTCGACCACTAAAAAGAGAAAAAATATAAAAAGGGTATAAAGGATATAAGGACATAAAAGGGAACGTAAAAATCAAAGTCACGTTTGCACATTCGATTAAAGGCTGCCGTCCCTTGGGACGGACGTGTGGGGTGCTAATACCTTCCCCGTGCGTAAATACAACTCCCGAACCTTTCACTTAAAAGTTCGTAGATCGCGTCTTTTCCGGTTTTTCCGACGTTTTCCTCAAATAAACGTTGGTGGCGACTCCGCGCGTATTCCTTTCGTGGAACACGTATCCCGCGAGTCACGCGTCGCCCTCCCGCCGAAGGGTAGGTTGCGACACTTCTCAATGCCCCACCAAGAAAACCATGATTATGAGGGGCCAAGACATTTATAGTAGCCAAGATGAGGCTACTACTTCACCTTCCTCTAGTAAAAGTAAAGAAGCAAAAGGGGAAGAATCTAGTGAAGAGATCTACCCCCAAGAAGAAGGACAACCTTTAATGGTTAAGGAGGAGTGTAAGAAGGTAAGTGTCTCCTCCAAGAGGTTAGCTAAGAAGGAAAGTCATTTTGAAATAAAAAAAATATTAAAGAAACTTCTCCTCTTAGACAACCTCCACATTTTCTCCGTTGTAAAAAGACACTTGTTAGCATTGCCACACCTCTTCGGCTTGAGTTTATTCCTCAAGTAAAGGAGTTGTTGGATGAGGGTTTGGTTCGCAAGAGCTTAAATCCTTGTGCTTTGTTGATGCCCAAAATAGGTATTATTAGGCATCAAATCCCTAAAATAGGTGGTATGATGAATGTTTTGAGTGGTGCAACCCTCTTTTGTAAAATCACTCATGCACCCAACATCTTCATGATTTGTGTACATAGGGATTCATTAGGTAGGTTTCTTCTTATTTTTAGTTTCAATACAAACTTATATACTTATATGGGACACCTTAGGTTTGTCATACTTTTTGGTAGGAATATCAACATGAGAATACAGAAAAAGGTATGTTTTATTCCATTACTTTTCTTAATTTTTTAAATAGTGATCAAGGGGTTCCCATGAACCCTAAGAGAATAAAGGACATTTCTGAGTGGCCCACTCCACCAAGTATAAGAAAAATTTGGGGCTTCCATGAGTTTACAAACTTTTACAAAAGTTTTGTCCCATATTTTTCTATACTTGTAGCACCACTCATTGAGTTGGTGAGGAACCATGTTCTTTCATGGGAAGATGCCTAGGAAATTGGTTTTCAGACCTTACCTTACTTCAACTTCCCAAACACCACTAATATGTATGTTTTTGTTCTCTTTACACGTGTTGAGGAAAAAAGCCCAGAGTTTCAAGAACCTCGGGATTTGAGGTCAAATCCTTTTCAAGGGGGAGGGAATGATGCAATCCTACCCCGCAAGGGCATTGGATAGAAGGCTCCAAGTAGATTGCACCAGAAATGCAAGAGAAGGCCCTAGGGTTCTCATGAGCCTTAGGGTAAATTTCGGGCCCATGGGCTATGTATGAGCCCACTTATCTTTGTACATATTAGATTAACGTTTCATTAATTTTGGGTTTTGTATTTAGGACTCCATAATGTAGGTAGGGTACCCTAGAAATATAGGATTTTTCAGCCCTTGTATTTTAGGGCACCTAGACTAGTTTTTGTATTAGGGGTAGTTTTGTAATTTCACATGCACTAAGTGAATATTTGATGTGTGTGGTTGGAAATAAATTTAATTGAATTGGCAAAAGCCCAATCCAATTAAATTTTAGAGGGGGAGGTGAGAATTTGCTTACTACACCACATTGCCACATCATATAGTCACACTTTGTGCATGTCCTTCATGCTTTACATGCCTCATGACACCTAAGCATACTTAGTGGAGAATCTTGGAATTGATCTTGGATTAGTGGGCTGAACCATAACTAAAATTCACTAATCATAATTAGTGAAATTTTGGCTCCAAAGTTTGGCTCCACAAATTCAATTTCAAATTCAAGTGAAATTTGAATTGAAATTCAAATTTCCCTCCAATTTTGTATGACACTTAGGCTATAAATAGAGGTCATGTGTGTGCATTTTTTTCAACTTTGATCATTTGAATATTAAACTTCAGATTTCAAAGCTCATTTAGAGCACAAAATTTCGTGCTCTTCTCTCCCTCTCCCCTCATTCATCTCCTTCTTCCTCCAAGTTCTTATCCATGGCCTCCTATGGTGGTGAGCTTCTTCTAGACTCATCTTCTCCTTGAAGTGGCGTCTCCTCTCTCTCTTCCTTTCTCCATTCCCCTGCCATTCATCTTTCAAGAAGCAAAGGAATCCATTGATGAAGAAGATCCTAGGCCTACAAGCTCCAATGGAGCTTACATCAAGGTCTCTCCGCGTGTCATCGGACTTGCCGTCTCTAGATGAAGAAGGTGAGATTAAAGTAGTCTCGGTCGATAGACGTCGCATCTTCGACAAAGGGTGCAGACAACCATGTTGGTCGCTGTGTGTCATCGGACTTGATTATCTCTGGATGACGAAAAGGAGAGACTGAAGTAGTCTCGATTGATAGACATCGCGTCTTCGACAAAGGGTGCAGACGACCATGTTGGTCGTTACGTGTCATCAGACTTGATTGTCTCTGGATGATGAAAAGGAGAGACTATAGTAGTCTCAATCGAAAGACACTGAGTCTTCGACAAAGGGAACAGATGACCATATGTTGTCTCCGCATGCCATCGGACTTGCTATCTCTAGATGGCAAAGGTGGCGGATAACCATATGTTGTCTCTGTGTGCCATCAGACTTGCCGTCTCTGGATGACAAAGGTGGCAGATGACCATATGTTGTCTCTGCGTTCCATTGGACTTATCGTCTCTGGATGACAAAGGTGGCTGTTAGTCGTCTTATACGACTAACTTTTGTATAGAAATTTTTTTCCAAAACTTGTATAGTTTCCCCAATTTATAGTTATTTTGTAGGGATTTGTAAATAAATCTTGTTTTCTTGTTATAGCTATCTCTAGAATACTTTCCATTGGATTTAATGATGAAATCTGTCCAATTTCAGGCTAAATGAGACTAAGTCTTGAAGTGCTAAAAGTGGTAGTTGCGCTCAGCTCACCATTTGGGCTCAGCATGCATCCAACGCTAAGTGATGCTTAAGCACGATAGAAGAATCTGGCAGAGCATCAATATCAAGGCCGCGCGCTAAGCGTGAGATCCGCTCACTAAGCGCGATGGTTGTCTTTAGTCAGGCTCAGCGCATAACTGGCGCTAAGCTCAAATCCACTAACTCGCGCTAAGCGCAACGTCGCAGATTCAGAGCCTATTTAAAGCCTGTCTTGTGCAGAATTAGGGTACACAATTTTTAGCAAGCAGTATCGAATTCCAGAGCTAGCATACCACAGTGCTAATTTCGAGATAGAAGCTCTGGAGGCAGCAAGAGGAGCAACTTTGCAGAGAAGCCTAGGGTTCTTCAATTAGAGAGAGATTAGTGAGCTGTAGAGTGATTGTGAGGTGCTGAGAAGAGGAGGAGGGATCCCCCTTCTTGTGTAAGGAACAATTATTATGTACTCTCTATCTCATTTGTGTTAGGGTTTTTCTGTAATGGCTGGCTAAACACCCTTGTTGGGGATTTCTAAGGAACAACTATTGTAATTACTTTAATATCTAATTAATTGTGTTTTATGTGTTCAATGCTTCTTTCAATACTTAATTTTTGCATGCTCTTGGTCTGATTACCCATTTGTATGTACAATTATGTGACTTTAGCATTGGGAAATGTACTGTTGCCTTAGAACTTGATAGAAGCAAGACTGAATAACCACATTACCAAGGATGGATTGTGGGGTTTTGGTTTTCTGAATATGTTGTGATGATAATGTTGTTTAAGTTAAGCCTAGTCTTACAAGAGGGATCTACGGATGAAGCTTAGGTTAAATTAGTCTAAACTTACGAGGGATCGAGGTTTACTACTTTAGGCTATAGCATAGAACACAAGAACATGATTAATTAGAGAAATATCTTCATATACATCAGCTTGTTTATTAGAAAGACCCAACGCTTTTTACCTATTGTTGTCAACTTTTACTTACTTGCATTTACTGTTTTTATCATAGAAGTAGTTTATTTCTGTTTTTAACCATTGTTTATTTACTTCTGAATAAAACTCTATCTAATAAGAAAGTTCCTTGAGTTCGATACTCAGATCACTTCGTTTTAATTTTAAATACTTGACGACCCGGTGCACTTTCCGGCGAATCGGATTTCCCTTGAACATATTTGTATAAAGGAAAATTGGACCAAAAAGTAACTGCAGGGGAAATCCAACAAAGTATTTATGGCGCCGTTGCCATGGAACTTAATTCATTAGAAGAGTTCAGTTCAATTTTACAGCACTGCTTTATATTTTTCTCTTTGGTTCATTGAATCTTTTTGTTCATATTTTAGTTACAGCACATTTTATTTTTCTTTTGAACTGGATAATTACTATTATGTTTCTCTTGTATGCAAAGAAGATCTACTACAGGTGATTTGATCCCCATCGATTTGGAGATTAACGCTACTTGCAGGAGGCGCAACACAAAGAGAATTAGAAAATTTTTGCAGGACTTAGAAGCAACATCAACTCCAAAAGAAGAACCTCGATCTTCCGAGGCATTTCTAGCTTTCCTATTCCAGGGCAATCTCATATAGATTTAATAGAAGAAGTTATCATGGCTGACAAGCCAAGGAGAGTGACCCTAGAAGATTACTCAAGTTCAAGTGTGCCACAATTTTTCACCAGCATTGCACAACCAGAGGTTCAGGCACAAACAATTACATATCCTCCTTCTTTGATATAGCTGATTCAAAATAATATGTTTCATGGAATACCAAATGAAGACCCATACATACACCTAGCCACTTACATTGAAATATGCAATACTATTTGATTGGCTTGTGTGCCTAAAGATGCAATTCGATTAAGCTTGTTTTCATTCTCATTGTCTGGAGAAGCTAAGAGGTGGCTTCACTCGTTCAAAGGCAACAGTCTTATGACTTGAGATGAAGTGGTTGAGAAATTTCTGAAGAAGTATTTCCCGGAGTCTAAGACTGCAGAAGGAAAAGCAACCATCTCTTCTTTTCACCAATTTCCAGATGAATCCCTGAGTGAGGCCTTAGAAATATTCCGTGGTCTATTGAGAAAGACACCCACTCATGAATTTTCCAAACCAATTCAGATCAACATTTTTATTGATGGGTTAAGGCCATAGTCCAACCAGCTATTGAACGTTTCTGCTGGGGGAAGGATAAAGTTGAAAACCCTTGAAGAAGCCATGGATCTTATTGAAAATATGGCTGCACGTGACATTGCCATTCTCAGAGATAGAGCCCACGTACCAACAAAGAAAAGTCTTCTGGAACTTACATCACAAGATGCATTATAGGCATAGAAGAAGTTGTTGTCCAAGTAATTGGAAGCATCGACCGAAACAATAAGTAAGTTGCCAACTCAAATACATTCTGTGCAATCTTTACCATCTACTATTTTGCAGGTTGCAGGGTGTGCCATTTGTGGTGGAGCTCACAATTCTGGCTGCTTTATCTCCAATGAATAACCAGCTCATGAAGTCAATTATATGGGGAATCAGCCAAGACAAAATTTCAATGCAGGTGGATATTCGGGATTTCAGCATGGCCAGTCATATAACTCACAGTAGGGACAGTGGAGGAATCACCCTGGAAACCAGTTCAACAAAGACCAGGGTGGTCCATCTATAAGGCCACAACAGCAAGGGCCTAGTCTCTATGATCAAACAACAAAGCTGGAAGAGACTCTAGCTCAATTTATGCAGGTATCTATGTCAAACAATAAAAGCACAGAGTCTGCCATAAAGAATTTTGAAGTCCAAGTGGGACAGCTGGCAAAACAATTAGCGGATAGGCCGTCAAGCAACTTTAGTGCTAACACTGAGAAAAATACGAAGGAAGAATGTAAAGCTGTAATGACAAGGAGCAGAATGGCAATTCAGGCTGATGAAAGTAGAGCTGAAGAGAAGGTAGAGGGATATAAATAATAGCTGGCAGCTGAGCCGGCACTGAACCAGTTTCTGATCTTATTGGACTTGAGGAGGTTGTGGAAGACGAAGAAGACCAACAAGAGAGAGAGACACCAATAAAAGAAAGTGAAATAGGAATAAAGATGAAGGAAGAACAAGAAAAAGAAGAAATAGAAAAATAAAAAATCATAAAAATGAAAAAGAAAAAGAGAAGGTTGATGAGGAGAAAAAGAAGAGCAAGAGTGAGGTTTCAAGAAAGAAAAAGTGAGAGATTACTTCAGCTGAAGGCAAGGAAGTACCATATCCATTGGTACCTTCCAAGAAGGAAAAAAAGTGACACTTAGCCAGATTTCTTGACATATTCAAGAAGTTGGAGATTACTTTGCCTTTTGGAGAAGCTCTCCAACAGATGCCACTTTATGCCAAATTTTTAAAAGGCATGCTCACAAAGAAGAACTGGTACATACACAGTGACACAATAGTTGTGGAAGGATGACCATATGTTGTCTCCGCGTGTCATCAGACTTGCCATCTTTGGATGACAAAGGTGATGCCATCTTTGGATGACAAAGGTGGCAGATGACCATATGTTGTCTCTGTGTGCCATCGGACTTGTCGTCTTTGGATAGCAAAGGTGCAGATAACCATGAGATGTCTCCGCGTGTCATCGGACTTGTCATCTCTGGATGACAAAGTGAGATTAAAGTAGTCTCAGTCGATAGACATCGAGTCTTCGACAAAGGGTGCAGACGACCATGTTGGTCGCTACGTGTCATCAGACTTGATTGTCTCTGGATGACGAAAAGGAGAGACTAAAGTAGTCTCAGTCGATGGACGTCGCATCTTCTACAAAGAGTGCAGACGACCATGTTGGTTGCTACGTGTCATCAAACTTTACTGTCTCTGGATGACGAAAATGGAGACTAAAGTAGTCTCGGTCGATAGACATCGAGTCTTCGACAAAGGGAGCAGATGACCATATTGGTCTCTGCGTGTCATAGGACTTGCTGTCGCTGGATGACGAAGGGAGACTAAAGTAGCCTCAGTGTTCTTTCACTAAAATGTGAACACGCTTTAGCAAATAAACAAACCTCCAACCGATCAGATCAACATATATTTTGAAGAAAAACAATGTGTCTATTGGGGAAGGAAAGTATGCTGATAAAATTTTCAAATAACCACAAATGAGATTTAGGATATTAGCATTTCATTTCTAAACGATCATTTAGAAGAAACACTGGGTCCACTTGAAAATAGAGTAAAACCACTTAGAGTGTATAAATCTCATACAGGCAAGTGTTTTATCCTAATTCCAAACCATAGATATGTCATGACTTGACTTTGCAAATCATTTCCTATCAAATCAAAGATAACATGCGCAATCATGGACTAACATGACTTTTTCGGGAATGGTGTTTTTGGTGGGAAATTTGGCTCTGACCATTTCAGCCTTTTCCTTTTCTGTTTTCTTTTGGCACGGTGTGAAAGAGATGCGAGCACAAAGATTTGGTTGGTAACAAAGAAGGGGATTGCTTCATGCGTCTCAAGTCATGGTTGTTTTTCTTTTCTTTCTTGCTTGTGACAATTTTGTACATTATTCAGATATTGTGTGGTCCAACGACCTTTCTATATATTTTCTTTTGCTTTCTTCCGATCTTTGATCGGGAATCTTTCTTTTTCCTTTGTTTTCCTCCAATCTTTGATCGGGGATTTTCTTTTTCTTTTTGAATTGCATTCACAGCTTTAATAGTAAATGAAGCTTCTTTCTTGGGAGACCCTTCTGTTCTTCCTTTTGAGGGTTAGGGTAAAAGTTCCTATCTTGGGTCAAGGCTTATGGCCGAAGGGTTGAGGTTTTGGCCCAAAAGGCTTACGGAAGGCCAGACATGACATATGTCAGGGTATTTGTTTGGTAAGCGGTTCAAGGATAAGGGAATGCCCCACATTATTTCCATGACACACATGTAACAATGATGATTCATAAATTTATGCAAAACTGATCATGCACGCCCCCATGTGGACACTCAACCATCAAGTTTGGTGGCCATGTAAAACTAAGGCTTAGGATTCATTTTTCCTATTTAACTCAACCTAGTGTTTCCAAAAGATACTCTTTTATTAATTTATGCGCACATCCGAGCCCATTTCAGGCATTCGAGAAAACTTTCATTGCATTTACCCTTGTGGTGTACACACACATTTTTTTTTTCCAAAAACCACTTGTGTTTTGATCGATGAATTTTTTTTCAAAGAAAAACTGACAGTTATTTCTTTTCAAAGCGTGCTGGCTTTTTAGTCAAAAAAATATTTTTTTCGTTTTTGTTTGTTGTTGTTTGTTATTTTTTTTGGCCATTTTTTCAATCAATTTTCTTAAACAAAAGATTAAAAACAGCTTGCAACCCGGGCACGGTTGATATCTGAGATT
This sequence comes from Glycine soja, assembly GCF_004193775.1. Lineage (NCBI taxonomy): Eukaryota > Viridiplantae > Streptophyta > Magnoliopsida > Fabales > Fabaceae > Glycine > Glycine soja. The sequence continues at coordinate 7,070,808 of NC_041014.1, read as the reverse complement.
TACAACTCATCAAAAAGGCATGCGAATGAAAGACACACGACTTCTATTTTTGGAGTTTTTGACAAACCATCATAGTGTATGTACGACAATATGCTAGAAGCGATAAAATTACTCACAATGCAACATATAACTGAAAGCAATAACGACATGTTCAGTTTAATCACAATGGACAAAATAATTGGAAGCAGATAATGTCAAATCCAGGGGAAATAACACAATAAAAGGTAATGAAGACAATCACAAGTTTGGTGATCCCGGCCGTAGGACTTTGCTTCCTCCAAGGAAGTCAAACAGGTCGGCCATGTCCTCATCCCCCTGGGCTTCGTCCCCACCTCTGGAATCAGTGTCTGTCGAAGTCTGTGTCGGCTTGCGGGACCGCACTGGAACCCTCTTCAGTGGTGCCCTTCCTGGACTTCTTCGCGGGGAGCTTCTTCAGAACTATTTCCGGTGAAGACATGTTGGCAAAGTTAGTTTATAAGGAAATGCCATTTTAAAGCAAAAATAGAATACTCAAAGTATTTTCGCTACATAAAATTACATGCATGCGTATCCGAGGTATTTTGCTACCTAAACACATATGTATTTTGTGAGGTATTTTTGCTACCTATATATATATATATATATATATATATATATTGTGATGTATTTTTGCTACTGATCGAGGCCATACTCGAATCAAATAAACATTAAAAATGCAGTATCTAGGAAGTGATCCTAGGTCGTCTCCCAATGAACAATGGTCAACCAAACGTTCATAACAGATAGTAATAAAACAGTAACGAATTGGGGGGGGGGGTTGTTTTTGTAAATTAAATAGCAAGAAAATTTGAATTAGAAAATAACAAAATTAAAACATGTTGTTTCCCCTTGATTCACAAGCAAGTCTCTTATCCTAGGTTATGAGAATTTATCCTTAATCAGTTCAACCACTTAATTCAACCCTAAATTAAATTACTAAGCGAAAATTAACATAAGGCTGCCATTATGTGATTAAGCAACACATACACCAATTAATCATGAACGAAACTGATCATTAAGCATGAACATAAATTAAGCGTAGAGACAATTAATCAAGCACTAAGCATGCATGGATTAATAGCAACAAATACAGAGTAATTGGTGAAGAGGAAAAACTGATCAGAATTCAATAGTAATAACAAAACCTCAAAGAGAGTTGTGCTTGATCCTCAAGAGAAACAACGCTTGAGACTTAGCCTTCCATTAATTAGTAGAAAACAAAATTGTAGATTGAAGCAGAAACGAAATTGTAGAAAACAAATTTTATTCTATGTGAACAGTAAAAACTGGAATTCTAAAACCCTGAAATTATTCTCCTCTCAAAAACTCTCAAAACTAAAACCCTGGTGTTGTTATATAGGTTCTCAGCCCCAAAGCTTACAAATTTGTTTTAAGTCCAAGCCCATAAACGAAATAAAATAAAATATGGACAAGATAAGATAAGATTGGATGAAATAAAATCTGGACGAAATAAAATCTAAATGAAATAAAATATGGATAAGATAAGATTTGATAAAATAAAATTGTCTGCTCTCTTCAAGTCCAAGCCCGATTCCATATTCAAGCCCAATTGCTAATAATTCTCCTGAAATTAAATTATAAACACAAAATTAGTCAAGTAGGCCCAAATGATAAAACTGCATAATTAATTTGACAACTAAGGCTAATCAGTAATTAAAATGGTAACAAAAAGGGTTAAGAAATAGGAGAAAATAATGACACATCAAATCCCCCCACACTTAGCCTTTTGCACTCCTGGGAAAAATCAAAAAGCAAAGCAAGGAACAAATCCTGAGACATTAAAGAGAAACAAACAAACAAAAAAAACAATTACATATTTCTCAATGAATCTCAAGGAATGAAAGGAATGGGCAACATCCAACACGTAAAGAGTTAAAGAATCAAGAAAGTCATGAAAATCATCCAAGCACCTCAAACATGGCAAGGTAGTCAATCAGCTCAAGAATGAAAAGTGATAAAGTCTCATAAGATATGCACTCTATCTCTCAAGTGTCTAGGCTACTGTTTACTCTCAGAGCACCCACGAAAACAAACACCACATAGACTTGGCAAGACTCTAAAATTGACAACCACATCACAAACACGTGCACATGAGGATCAAAAGGTCTTTTAAGGTTGTAATGGGGCCAAGGATAAGGTAGAGGAAAGTATGAGATAAGTAGCTAAAACCCAAAGGAATAGAGGAGCAATGAGGAATAAGTGGGAACTAAGAAAAAGTAGTAAACCCAAAACCGAAATTAAGAATTAAGCATAAAAGTAAACCCAAAACAAAATCAACCAAGTCCTCAAACCAATCCAAGTCTTCAAGCCAAGACCTCATTTATTCAACTTCATTCTTTTTCTGTTTTTTTTTTCGTTTTTTTTTTCCATTTTTTTTAAACGTGAACAGTAGCATTTGAAAGCATTTGAAAAATAAAGCAACAATTAGGCAATATATGTATATACATCAATCATGGCCAAAATACATCATCAAGCATGGCCAACAAAAAAAACATATCATCTAATGAAACATACCCCCCCCTATCACTTCCAATTCGAACTTTCAAAACTAACTTGACATGTAGAGAAAAACAAGGATTTCAATTCACAAAATGCCAAGAAACTCCTATTTCAAAAAAAATTACCCATTACCTGTACATAACCCAAAATTCAAAGAGAAACATGCAATGTTGTACACAAAACATAAAACCAAAATAACAAAATTAACCTAGAAAAACCTAATAAAATTAACCTAGAAAATCCCCCCCCCCCACACATAAACAACACATTGTCCTCAATGTAGCACAATCATAAGATCAAGAGCAATCAAAACAATCAATAAATTTGGACAAGTGCAATAAAAGTAAAGAAGGAGACAGAAAAAGAAAACTCCCTAAGTCATGGCGGAAGAGAAGTAGGGTGAAGTAAGTAGGTCTCCTCCACCACTACATCCACTAAGGAGGGATTTGTGAGGAATGGTTTCAGCCGGTGTCCATTGACCTTGAAGCTCCTATCTATGGATTTACTTTTGATCTCAACTGTACCATAAGGAAAAACATTAGTCACCACAAAAGGACCAATCCACTTTGACCTCAACTTACCACTCATGAGTCCGAGCCTAGAGTTATACAATAAAACTTTCTATCCAACCACGAAGTCCTTCTTAGCTATCAAGTTGTCATGGAACTTCTTGGTCTTCTCCTTGTAGAATTTGAAATTCTCATAGGCTTCTAAATGGATCTCATCTAGCTCACTTAGTTGCAACTTCCTCTCCTCTCCAGCCTGATCAATAGAGAAGTTGCAGGTCTTTACAGCCCAGTACGCCTTGTGCTCAAAGACATGTCTTGCCAAAGACAACCCGATAAGGAGACATTCCTATAGGTGCTTTGTAGGCAGTCCTATGTGCCCAAAGAGCATCATCCAGCCTAGTGCTCCAATCCTTTTTGTTCGGCTGCACAATCTTCTCCTAGATCCTTTTTATCTCCTTGTTTGAAATCAGCCTGCCCATTAGTTTGGGGGTGGTAAGGTGTGGAAATTCTGTGCATGACCCCATACTTTTTTAGCAAGGCATACATGGATCTGTTGCAAAAATGGTTGCCTTGATCACTAATGATGGCTCTAGGGACTCCAAACCTGCAAAACAAATTAGATCTAACAAAATCCACAACAACCTTAGCATCGTTAGTTCTGGTGGGTTTGGCTTCCACCCATTTTGAAACATAATCAACAACAAGGAGAATATAAACAAAACCAAAAGAGACAAGGAAAGGTCCAATAAAATCTATACCCCAGACATCAAACACCTCACAAAATAACATGGGTTGTTGAGGCATTTGATGTCTCCATGAAAGTGAGCCGCCTGCTCTCTAACAAGGTGATGTGCCATCATTTTCTTCTATTTTCTAAACCCTTTTTGCACCATTTTAATTACTGACTGGTCCATATTGTCAATTAATTAGGCAGTTTTATTATTTGGGCTCATTTTGCTAATTTGATGTTTTTAATCTAATTTCAAGAATTAATGAAACATTGGGCTTAATCCGGATTTTGGTTGTGGACTTGAAGAGGGCAAATAAAGCAGTGCTTACCTTAGTTAATTTCTAATTAGGAAATTTCGCAATTTTGTTTTATGTGGTTCAATGTTTATTTCGTTTTGGGCCAGAGTATTGTAATAGGGCCCAGTGACTTTGAGTGACTCTTTTTAAATAGCATCCTTGGGATTCGTGCATTGCTATTCTGTTATGCTATTCATTATTCAGAGCTTTGTTGAGGGTTTTACATTTTTCTGTTCTAATGCTACTGTTCACGTAATGCAATTTTCCATTTTCTACTTCTAATTACAATTTCGTTCTTGTTTCTTCTTCTACTTTCATTTACGTTTCTATTTTCATTTTCGTTTCTGTCTTATTTACGTTTCTGTTTCATTTACATTTCTGCTTCATGTTTCATTTACATTTTCTGTTTGAATCTATGGAAGGCTAAATATTCTGGTGTTGTTTCCTTTTGAGGACGAAGCCCAACTCTCTTTGAGGTTTCGCTTGTAATGTGGTTTCCTGGCAGTTTTCCCTTCACCAATTAACCCATATTCGTGAACATTAATCAGTGCACGCTTCGTGTTCGATTAATTGCCTCTGAGCCTAACTTGCGTTCATGCTTAATGGATGAAGGGCTAACTGGTGTATGTGTTGCCTAATCACGTATTGACAACCCTAAGTTGATTTTCGCTTAGTAAATTGAAATAGGGTTGGATTAAGTGGTTAACTGTTAGGGACGAATTCTCCATAACCCAGGATAAGAGAATGTCTTCTGAATTAGAGGAAACAATCCGTTTTTAATATTATTAGTTTCGTATTCCAGTTTACTTGTTCTGTTCTTTAAATCTCAAAACAAACAACCCCCCCCCCCAATCATTACTGTTACTGCAAGTATATTATGAACATTTGGTTTATCATTGCTCGTTGGGAAACGACCTAGGATCACTTCCTAGTTACTGCATTTTCATGTTTATTTGATTTGGGTACGGCCTCGATCAAATTTTGCGCCATTGTCGGGGAGCAGTGTCCAAAGGTTCATAATAACTAGTGTTGTGTGTTTAATTCTTTCGTGTTTTATGTTTAATTGTTAGTATTGTGTTAGAATGTGTGTTAGTGTTGTTTAGTGTCCTGGTATTTTGTTTAGTGTGTGTTCTGTTTTAGTTTTCCTATTAAGCGCTTCCCCTATTTCAGTTTTGGGTGTTTTGCTGTGAATAGTGTTTTGCGACGGACTTAGCGACCACTATTGCTTGCGGCAAAACAGAGTAGTAATAGAAATCATGTAGCGACGGATTTTAGCGACCACCCATGCTGAATTATTTGGGATTTTTTGTTTTAGTAGCTAGGGTTGTTATTTTTGGCTGAATTTTTTTGTGGTAACTTCTTTCAATCTATATGTTGTGGGAAAAATAGCTAGAGCCTTTAGTTTGGTCAGATTTGAAAGTTCCAAAAAAAGTAGCAAATTTTGTTTTTGTCAAAACTTCAAACAGCCATAATTTTTGCTCCGGTTATCAGATTCGCAACTATTATATACGTATTTGGGGTAGAAAAAAATTTCCTACGCCATGGCAGCTTGCTGTAGGCTGGCTGAGGTCTCCATCGTCCAAAAAAAGTGATTCTGTCAAAAGTTTTTTATTTTTCAAGTTTTATTCACTTATTTTTCTCAACCTACCATTTTTAGACTTTGAATTTTTGTCTGAAATTTTTTGTGCTACTTCTCATCATTTTATAAGGTTGCTCACAAAATTTCAATTCATTTGGATATCATTTGAGGGTAGCTGTAGTTCAAACCTACACCTTTATTTACATGACAAGGCAACTAGTTGTGCATGCTGAATGTAGTGTATGACTAGAGGCAATCCATCTGACTTACAACCCTTTGAACCTGAGATAGATAAGACATTTCATAGATTAGTTAGGCATCATTTTATACCTTTTGATCATCCTGAGCATTCCATTACTGGTGAATCTGTGCATTCTGTTATTGGTGATTTTGAACATCCAGATTTTGAGCATTATAATTTTGAGCATTCTGATTTTAAACATTATGAGAACATGGCACAACCTCCACCCCGTGAGAGGACTCTAAGGGAAATGGCTGCACCTGATTTCACCTACGAAAGCTTGTGCATCCAATACCCTGATGAGGATGTCCCATATGTTCTTAAAACTGGACTGATCCATTTGCTTCCAAAGTTTCATGGCCTTGCAGGTGAAGACCCGCACAAACATTTGAAAGAATTTCACATTGTCTGCTCCACCATGAAACCCCCAGATGTCCAAGAGGATCACATATTTCTGAAGGCTTTTCCTCATTCTTTAGAGGGAGTGGCAAAGGACTGGTTGTATTACCTTGCTCCAAGGTCCATCACGAGCTGGGATGACCTTAAGAGAGTATTCTTAGAAACAATTTACCCTGCTTCCAAAACCACAACCATCAGGAAGGATATCTCAAATATTAGACAACTCAGTGGAGAGAGCCTATATGAATACTGGGAGAGATTTAAAAAACTATGTGTCAGTTGCCCTCACCATCAGATTTCAGAGCAGCTTCTTCTCCAATATTTTTATGAAGGACTCAGTAATATGGAGAGAAGTATGATAGATGCTGCCAGTGGTGGAGCCCTTGGAGACATGACTCCTGCTGAAGCCAGAAATTTAATTGAGAAGATGGCTTCCAACTTCCAGCAGTTTAGCGCCAGAAATGATGCTATAGTCATTAGAGGAGTGCATGAGGTAGCTACAAACTCAGCTGCATCATCCGAAACTAAGAAGCTTGAAGGCAAACTAGATGCATTGGTTAACCTGGTAACCCAGCTGGCCTTGAATCAGAAATCTGTACCTGTCGCAAGAGTCTGTGGTTTGTGCTCCTCTGCTGACCACCATACAGACCTTTTCCCTTCCATGCAGCAACCTGGAGCAATTGAGCAGCCTGAAGCTTATGCTGCAAACATTTACAATAGACCTCCTCAACCTCAGCAGCAAAATCAACCACAACAGAACAATTATGACCTCTCCAGCAACAGATACAACCATGGATGGAGGAATCACCCTAATCTCAGATGGTCTAGCCCTCAACAACAACAACAGCAGCCTGCTCCTTCCTTCCAAAATGCTGCTGGCCCAAGCAGACCATGCATTCCTCCACCAATCCAACAACAGCAACAGCCCCAAAAACAGCCAACAGTTGAGGCCCCTCCGCAACCTTCCCTCGAAGAACTTGTGAGGCAAATGACTATGCAAAACATGCAGTTTCAACAAGAGACCAGAACCTCCATTCAAAGCTTACCTAATCAGATGGGACAATTGGCTACACAATTAAATCAACAACAATCCCAGAATCCTGACAAGCTGCCTTCTTAATCTATCCAAAATCCCAAAAATGTCAGTGCCATTTCATTGCGGTCGGGAAAGCAGTGTCAAGGACCTCAACCTGTAGCACCTTTCTCATCTGCAAATGAACCTGCCCAACGTCACTCTACTCCAGAAAAAGGTGATGACAAAAATTTACCTAACAATTTTTGTGCAGGTGAATCTTCTTCCACTGGTAATTCTGATTTGCAGAAGCAGCACATCCCTCTTCCATTCCCTCCAAGAGCAGTTCCCAACAAAAAATTGGAAGAGGCAGAGAAAGAGATCTTGGAAACATTTAGAAAAGTAGAGGTAAACATACCCCTGTTGGATGCAATAAAGCAAATTCCAAGATATGCTAAATTCTTGAAGGAACTGTGCACTAATAAGCAGAAGCTTAAAGAAAGTGAACGAATTAGCATGGACAGAAATGTCTCCGCATTGATTTGTAAATCTGTTCCCCAAATTCCTGAAAAATGTAAAGATCCAGGTACATTCAGCATACCTTGTATTATAGGGAATAGTAAGTTTGACAATGCCATGCTAGATTTAAAAGCTTATGTTAGTGTTATGCCTCTGTCTATTTTTAATTCTCTATCTCTAGGTCCCTTGCAGTCAACTGATGTGGTAATTCATTTAGCTAATAGAAGTGTTGCCTATCCTGTTGGTTTCATAGAGGATGTCTTAGTTAGAGTTGGTGAACTGATTTTCCCTGTTGATTTTTATATTTTGAATATGGAGGATGGATTTTCTCAAGGATCAGTTCCCATCATTCTAGGCAGACCCTTTATGAAAACTGCTAGAACTAAGATAGATGTTTATGCAGGCACACTATCCATGGAGTTTGGTGATATAATTGTTCATTTTAATATTCTGGATGCTATGAAATACCCATCTAAAGATATTTCTATATTTCGTGCTAAAATAATTGACCATGTTGTTGATGAATACATGACTGATCTTTATTCTAATATGCATGCCTCTCACTCTTCATGCATTGAGTCTGAAATTGTACTTGATCATATGTTTGAATTTGATGCTGAGAGTGAATCTGAAAGTGATATTGATTGTATGTCTGGTGGTGGTGTTTTACCTCTCGAGATTGATTTTATAGAGTCAGATAGGACTAACCATGTTTCAGGAAGTACACATACCTCTGACTTTCTTTATGAGGTACAGGCTGAGAAACCATCTCCTTCTACCACTATCCAGCCAGCCACACCAGAATTGAAGCCTCTGCCATCAAATTTAAAATACGCTTACTTGGTTGATAGCAAAAGTTTTCCAGTGATCATATCTGTCTCCCTTGCTGATGAGCAAGAGGAGAAGTTGTTGTCTATTCTCAAGAAGCATAAGAAGGCTATAGGCTAGACCCTGGCGGACATTCCTGGTATTAGCCCATCCACATGTATGTATCAAATAAATTTAGAGGATGGAGTTAAACCAGTAAGACAGCCATAGAGAAGACTCAACCCGGTGAATCTTGATGTAGTGAAGAAGAAGATAACCAAGCTTTTGCAAGCTGGAATCATTTATCCTATCTTCGACAGCCAATGGGTGAGTCCCGTCCAGGTAGTCCCGAAGAAGACCAGCCTCACAGTGATAAAAAATGAGAAGGAGGAGCTGATTCCTACTCGGGTGCAGAGCAATTGGAGAGTCTGCATTGACTATAGGAGGATGAACCAGGTTACCAAAAAGGACCATTTTCCCCTGCCATTCATTGACCAGATGCTTGAACGCCTGGCAGGTAAATCTCACTACTGTTTCCTTGATGGTTTTTCTGGTTATATGCAAATTACTATTGCTCTTGAGGATCAGGAAAAGATCACATTCACCTACCCCTTCGGCTCTTTTTCCTATAGGAGGAGGCCTTTCGGTCTATGCAATGCCCTTGGTATCTTCTAGCGGTGCATGATTAGTATTTTCAGTGATTTCTTAGAAAATTGCATAGAGGTGTTTATGGATGATTCCACTGTATATGGATCCTCTTTTGATGGTTGTTTGGAAAAGGTTTTGAATAGATGCATTGAAACTAACCTTGTTTTAAATTTTTAAAAATGTCATTTTATGGTTGAGCAAGGTATAGTTTTAGGCCACATTATTTCAAAAAAAGGCATCGAAGTAGATCCTGCAAAAATTTCTGCTATATCACAATTGCCTTACCTCTCTTGTGTGCGAGAGGAGCGATCTTTTCTTGGTCATGCAGGATTCTATAGGCGCTTTATAAGAGATTTTAGCAAAGTAGCCCTTCCACTGTCCAACTTCTTGCAAAAGGAGGTGGAGTTTGACTTTAATGACAAATGCAAAGCGGCTTTTGATTGCCTCAAAAGAGCGCTGACTACCACCCCCATCATCCAGGCACCCGACTGGACAACCCCTTTTGAGCTTATGTGTGATGCATCAAATCATGCATTGGGGGCTGTCCTTGCTCAGAAAATCGATAAGTTGCCCAGGGTGATATATTATGCTTCTAGGACTTTAGATGCTGCCCAAGCGAATTATACTACTTCCGAGAAAGAGATTCTAGCCATAGTTTTTGCTCTTGAAAAATTTTGATCTTATTTGCTTGGTACCCGCATTTTTGTTTATACTGACCATGCAGCTCTAAAGTACTTGTCGAAGAAGGCTGATTCTAAGCCCAGGTTGATCCGATGGATGTTGTGGCTCCAAGAGTTTGACTTGGAGATCAGTGATAGGAGCGGAGCAACAAATCTAGTTGCTGATCATTTGAGTCGGATCGAACGTGTATCTGATGCGGATTCACCCATTCGGGATGATTTCCCGGATGATCATTTGTATATACTGTATAGTATTTCTGACTCTCTTTCTACTCCTTGGTTTGCTAACATTGTCAATTATTTAGTTGCTTCTGTTTTTCCTCCCTTAGCATCTAAGGCCCAAAAAGATAAAATTAAAAGTGATGCTAAGCATTTTATTTGGGATGACCCCTACTTGTGGAAATTGTGTAGTGATCAGGTAATTAGACGATGCATTCCAGATCATGAGACTGACTCAGTCCGGCAGTTCTGTCATTCTTCCGTACCGGGAGGTCATCTGGGTGTTCAAAGGACAGCTCGCAAAGTGCTTGATTGTGGCTTTTATTGGCCCACCATCTTTAAAGATGCATGGAAGATCTGTAGCACTTGTGAGCAGTGTCAGAGAGCAGGAAATACACTTACATGGCGACAACAAATGCCTCAGCAACCTATGCTATTCTGTGAGGTGTTTGATGTCTGGGGTATAGATTTCATGGGCCCTTTTCCTGTCTCTTTTGGTTATGTTTACATTCTCCTTGCAGTTGACTATGTTTCAAAATGGGTGGAAGCCATGCCCATTAGAACTAATGATGCTAAAGTTGTTGCAGATTTCGTCAGATCTAATCTGTTTTGCAGGTTTGGAGTACCTAAAGCAATTGTTAGTGATCAAGGAACCCATTTTTGCAACAGAACAATGCATGCCTTGCTTAAAAAGTACGGGGTGGTACACAGGGTATCCACACCATACCTCCCCCAGACCAATGGACAGACAGAAATTTCTAACAGGGAGATCAAGAGAATTTTAGAGAAGATTGTGCAGCCAAGCAGGAAAGATTGGAGTACCAGGCTTGATGATGCTCTTTGGGCACATCGGACTGCCTACAAAGCACCCATAGGAATGTCTCCTTATCGGGTTGTCTTTGGAAAGGCATGTCATCTTCCAGTGGAAATTGAGCACAAAGCATACTGGGTAGTGAAGACTTGCAACTTCTCTATGGATCAAGCTGGTGAGGAAAGAAAGTTGCAACTGAGTGAGTTAGATGAAATCCGCCTAGAAGCCTACGAGAATGCCAAGTTCTACAAAGAAAAGACCAAGAAGTTCCATGATAGCATGATAGTTAAGAAGGACTTCATGGTTGGGCAAAAAGTGTTATTGTATAATTCTAGGCTTGGACTCATGAGTGGTAAGTTGAGGTCTAAGTGGATTGGTCCTTTTGCTGTTACTAATGCTTTTCCTTATGGTACAGTTGAGATCAGAAGCGACTCCATAAACAAGAGCTTCAAGGTCAATGGACATCGACTTAAGCCATTCCTCACAAACCCTTCTTTAGTGGACGTAGTGGTGGAAGAGACTTCCTTTCTCCACCCTACTCTTCCTCCACCATGACTTAGGGAGTTCTTCTTTTCCTATCTCCTTCTTTGCTTTTATTACACTTGTCCGATTCTATTAGATGGTTTAATTGTTTTTAATCTTTTAATTGTGCTACATTGAGGACAATGTTTTGTTTAAGTATGGGGGGGAGTGTTCTTTGGTTTTGCTAGTTTTGTTGGTTTTGTTAATTTGTTAGTTGTGTTAATTTGTTAATGTTGTTAGTTTCGTCGGATTTTGAGTTTAATATTTTGGGTCAATTCTGTGTGCATGTACGACTTTGCATGTTTTTCTTTGAATTATAGGATATGTTCAAGAAATGGGTAATTGTTTTGAAAATAAAAGTTCTTGACATTTTGTGACTTGAAATCCTTGATTCTCCTCTACATGTCATGATAGTTTTGAAAGCTCAATTTGAAAGTGATGAGTTTACCTTTGTGAGAATTTGAGCCATCCATCATCATAATCATTTGGTGTGTTTTGCCCCATTGATTACTTGCACAATAGCCTTGGCTTGATTCTTGTTGATGCTTCCTAATTCACATGCATATTTGGAAATGATTGAGGCAATTTTGTTCGTAAAAGCTTCTAGCCAAATGGACTTACCCTGAATTAATTCCTTTGATAGCCCTTTTGAGCCTTGTTTCCCTTTCCTTGTTTTGAAGCTCACTACAAGCCTTAAGTGAAAAACCATGATATCACCATATCCTTAAGGAATTTTGGAGCTTTGGAATTGTTTTGGGAATAAGTGTGGGGGGTTTTTGTTTCATTGGATAACATGTTTTGTTGGCTTTGCTTGATGATGTATTTTGGGCCATACTTGATGTACATTGTATATTGGTTAAATGTTGGACATGCTGAATGAGATGTTGTTTCTCAAATTCTAAAAAAAAAAATCGAAAAAGAAAAAGAAAAGCAATAAAGTTGCATGAATAAGATCTTAAATGGCAAAAGAATGATGAGACTCTTGGTTCTACTCTTTATGTTTAAATTTTATCTTTAGTTCTTTTTATTTTTTTTTCATTTTTTCTTAATATGCACTTATTCCCCATTGCTCCTCTATTCCTTTGGGATTTAGCCACTTATTCCATATTTTTCCATACCTTGTCCTTGGCCCCATTACAACCTTAAAAGACCTTTTGATCCTCATGTGCTTGTGTTTATGGGTTGATTGTCAATTTTAGAATCTTGCCAAGTTTATGTGGTGTTTGTTTTCATGGGTGCTTTGAGGGTAAATAGTAGCCTAGACACTTGAGAGATAGAGTGTATATCTTGTGAGGCTTTATCACTTTTCATTCTTGAGCTAATTAACTATTTTGCCATGATTGGGTTGCTTGGATGATTTTTATGAATGTCTTGACTTTTCGGATCTCCTTATGTTAGATGTTACTGATCGAGACCGTACCCGAATCAAATAAACATGAAAATGCAGTAACTAGGAAGTGATCCTAAGTTGTTTCCCAACGAGCAGTGACACACCAATTGTTCATAATATACTTGCAGTAACAGTAACGATTGGGGGGGGGGTTGTTTGTTTTGTGATTAAAGAGCAGAACAAGTAAACTAGAATACGAAACTACTAATATTAAAAATGGGTTGTTTCCTTTGATTCAGAAGCCATTCTCTTATCCTAGGTTATGGAGAATTCGTCCCTAACAGTCAACCACTTAATCCAACACTATTTCAATTTACTAAGCGAAAATCAACTTAGGGTTGTCAATACGTGATTAGGCACCACATACACCAGTTAGCCCTTCGTCCATTAAGCATGAACGCAAGTTAGGCTCAGAGGCAATTAATCGAACACGAAGCGTGCACTGATTAATATTCATGAATTTGGGATAACTGGTGAAGGGAGAACTGCAAGGGAACCACATTACAAGCGAAACCTCAAAGAGAGTTGGGCTTCGTCCTCAAAAGGAAACAACACCAGAAAATCTACCCTTCCATGGATTCAAGCAGAAAACGCAAATGAAACATGAAGCAGAAACGTAAATGAACAGAAATGTAAATGAGACAGAAACGTAAATGAAAGTAGAAGAAGAAGCAAGAATGAACTCGTAATTAGAAGCAGAAAACGGAAATTTGCATTAAGAACGAAAACCGTAACAAGGGAACAGAAAAACGTGAAAACCTAAAACCAAAGCTCCGAATAATGAAAATAGCATAACAGAATGCCCTGCACGAATCCCAAGGCAGCTATTTAAAAGGAGTCACTCAATGTCACTGGGCCCTATTACAATACTCTGACCCAAAACGAAATAAACACTGAACAACATAAAATAAAATTGTGAAATTTCCTAATTAGAAATTAACTAAGGTAAGCGCTGCTTTATTTGCCCTCTTCAAGTCCACAACCAAAATCCGGATTAAGCCCAATGTTTCATTAATTCCTGAAATTAGATTAAAAACATCGAATTAGCTAAATGAGCCCAAATAATAAAACTGCCTAATTAATTGACAATTAAGACCAATCAATAATTAAAATGGTGCTAAAAGGGTTTAGAAAATAGAAGAAAATGATGGCACATCAAAACCCCCCATACTTAGCCTTTTGCACTCCTGGGCAAAATGAAACAAAGAACAAAATCGAAGGATATCAAAGAGAGACAAACAAAAACATTCATATATTTCTCAATGAACATCAAGGAATGAAAGGAATGGGTAACATCTAACATAAGGAGATCCAAAAAGTCAAGACATTCATGAAAATCATCCAAGCAACCTAATCATGGCAAAATAGTTAATCAGCTCAAGAATGAAAAGTGATAAAGCCTCACAAGATATACACTCTATCTCTCAAGTGTCTAGGCTACTATTTACCCTCAAAGCACCCATGAAAGCAAACACCACATAGACTTGGCAAGATTCTAAAATTGACAATCAACCCACAAACACAAGCACATGAGGATCAAAAGGTCTTTTAAGGTTGTAATGGGGCCAAGGACAAGGTATGGAGAAATATGGAATAAGTGGCTAAATCCCAAAGGAATAGAGGAGCAATGGGGAATAAGTGCATATTAAGAAAAAAATAAGAAAATAAAAAGAAGTAAAGATAAAATTTAAACATGAAGAGTAGAACCAAGAGTTTCATCATTCTTGTGCCATTTAAGATCTTATTCACTCAACTTTATTGCTTTTCTTTTTCTTTTTTTCAAATTTTTTTTTCCGATTTTTTTTTTACTCTATAGCCTTTGAGAAACAACATTTCATTCAGCATGTCCAACATTTAACCAATATACAATGTACATCAAGTATGGCCCAAAATACATCATGAAGCATAGCCAACAAAACAAGTTGTCCAATGAAACAAAAACCCCCCACACTTATTCCCAAAACAATTCCAAAGCTCCAAAATTCCTTAAGGATATGGTGATATCATGGTTTTTCACTTAAGGCTTGTAGTGAGCTTCAAAGGAATTAATTCAAGGTAAGTCCATTTGGCTAGAAGCTTATAAGAACAAAATTGCCTCAATCATTTCCAAATATGCATGTGAATTGGGACGCATCAACAAGAATCAAGCCAAGGCTATTGTGCAAACAATCAATGGGGCAAAACACACCAAATGATTATGATGATGGATGGCTCAAATTCTCACAAAGGTAAACTCATCACTTTCAAATTGAGCTTTCAAAACTATCATGACATGTAGAGAAGAATCAAGGATTTCAAGTCACAAAATGTCATGAACTTTTATTTTCAAAACAATTACCCATTTCTTGAACATATCCTATAATTCAAAGAAAAACATGCAAAGTCGTACGTGCACACAAAATTGACCGAAAATATTAAACTAAAAATCCGACGAAACTAACAACATTAACAAATTAACACAACTAACAAATTAACAAAACCAACAAAACTAGCAAAACCAAAGAACACTCCCCCCCATACTTAAACAACACATTGTCCTCAATGTAGCACAATTAAAAGATTAAAAACAATTAAATCATCAAAGAGAATCGGACAAGTGTAATAAAAGCAAAGAAGGAGATAGGAAAAGAAAAACTCCCTAAGTCATGAGGAAGAGTAGGGTGGAGTAAGGAAGTCTCTTCCACCACTACGTCCACTAAAGAAGGGTTCGTGAGGAATGGCTTAAGTCGATGTCCGTTGACCTTGAAGCTCTTGTTTGTGGAGTCGCTTTTGATCTCAACTGTACCATAAGGAAAAACATTAGTAACAACAAAAGGACCAATCCACTTAGACCTCAACTTACCACTCATGAGTCCAAGCCTAGAATTATACAATAACACTTTTTGCCCAACCACGAAGTCTTTTTTAACTATCATGCTATCATGGAATTTTTTTGGTCTTTACTTTGTAGAACTTGGCATTCTCGTAGGCTTCTAGGCGGATTTCATCTAACTCACTCAGTTGGAACTTTCTTTCCTCACCAGCTTGATCCATAGAGAAGTTGCAAGTCTTCACTGCCCAGTAAGCTTTGTGCTCAATTTCCACTAGAAGATGACATGCCTTTCCAAAGACAACCCGATAAGGAGACATTCCTATGGGTGCTTTGTAGGCAGTCCGATGCGCCCAGAGAGCATCATCAAGTCTGGTACTCCAATCTTTCCTGCTTGGCTGCACAATCTTCTCTAAAATTCGCTTGATTTCTCGGTTAGAAATTTCTGCCTGTCCATTGGTCTGGGGGTGGTATGGTGTGGACACCCTGTGTACCACCCCGTACTTTTTAAGCAGGGCATGCATTGTCCTGTTGCAAAAATGGGTTCCTTGATCACTAACAATTGCTTTAGGTACTCCAAACCTGCAAAACAGATTAGATCTGACGAAATCTGCAACAACTTTAGCATCATTAGTTCTAATGGGCATGGCTTCCACCCATTTTGAAACATAGTCAACTGCAAGGAGAATGTAAACATAACCAAAAGAGACAGGAAAAGGGCCCATGAAATCTATACCCCAAACATCAATCACCTCACAGAATAACATAGGTTGCTGAGGCATTTGTTGTCGCCATGTAAGTGTATTTCCTGCTCTCTGACACTTCTCACAAGTGCTGCAGATCTTCCACGCATCTTTAAAGATGGTGGGCCAATAAAAACCACAATCAAGCACTTTGCGAGTTGTCCTTTGAACACCTAGATGACCTCCCGGTGCGGAAGAATGACAAAACTGCAGGACTGAGTCAGTCTCATGATCTGGAATGCACCGTCTAATGACTTGATCACTGCACAATTTCCACAAGTAGGGGTCATCCCAAATAAAATGCTTAGCATCACTTTTAATTTTATCTTTTTGGGCCTTAGATGCTAAGGGAGGAAAAACAGAAGCAACTAAATAATTGACAATATTAGCAAACCAGGGAGTAGAAAGAGAGTCAGAAATACTATACAGTATATACAAATGATCATCCGGGAAATCATCCCGAATAGGTGAATCTGCATCAGATACACGTTCGATCCGACTCAAATGATCAGCAACTAGATTTTGTGCTCCGCTCCTATCACGAATCTCCAAGTCAAACTCTTGGAGCAAGAGCATCCATCGGATCAACCTAGGCTTAGAATCAGCCTTCTTCAACAAGTACTTTAAAGCTGCATGGTCAGTATAAACAATAATGCGGGTACCAAGCAAATAAGATCAAAATTTTTCAAGAGCAAAAACTATGGCTAGAAGCTCCTTCTCAGTAGTAGTATAATTCGCTTGGGCAGCATCAAAAGTCCTAGAAGCATAGTATATCACCCTGGGCAATTTATCAATTTTCTGAGCAAGGACAGCCCCCAATGCATAATTTGATGCATCACACATAAGCTCAAAAGGGGCTGTCCAGTCGGGTGCCTGGATGATGGGGTTGGTAGTTAGCGCTCTTTTGAGGCAATCAAAAGCCTCTTTGCATCAGTCATTAAAGTCAAACTCCACCTCCTTTTGCAACAAGTTGGACAATGGAAGGGCTACTTTGCTAAAATCCCTTATAAAGCGCCTATAGAATCCTGCATGACCAAGAAAAGATCGCACCTCTCGCACACAAGAGGGGTAAGGCAAATATGAAATAACAGAAATTTTTGCAGGATCTACTTCAATACCCTTATTGGAAATAATGTGGCCTAAAACTATACCTTGCTCAACCATAAAATGACATTTTTCAAAATTTAGAACAAGGTTAGTTTCAATGCATCTATTCAAAACTTTTTCCAAACTATTCAAACAACCATCAAAAGAGGATCCATATACAGTGAAATCATCCATAAACACCTCTATGCAATTTTCTAAAAAATCACTGAAAATACTAATCATGCACCGCTGGAAGGTACCAGGGGCATTGCACAGGCCGAAAGGCATCCTCCTATAGGCAAAAGTGCCGAAGGGGCAGGTGAATGTGGTCTTTTCCTGATCCTCAGGAGCAATAGTAATGTTAGTGCTTAGCTCTACTATGGCCCAGAAAGGGAAAACCCCCATTAAGAGGTCTGGACGAATCAAAACTATGACCCAGAAGAAGAGCACTCCAATCACTCCTACCAAATCCAGAAGGAGCAAAGTTGCAATCCCCTCCAAGAAGAGGAAAGAAATTTCCTCATCTGATTCTGATGATGATGTCGAACTAGATGTCTCGACATCAAAGAGGGCCAAGAAATCTGGGAGAAAGGTGCCTGGAAATGTTCCTGATGCACCATTGGACAACATCTCTTTCCACTCCATTGGCAATGTTGAAAAGTGGAAATATGTGTATCAACGCAGACTTGCGGTTGAAAGAGAACTGGGAAGAGATGCCTTGGATTGCAAGGAGACCATGGACCTCATCAAGGCAGCAGGACTGATGAAAACTGTCACCAAGTTGGGAGATTGTTATGAAAGCCTAGTCAGGGAATTCATTGTCAACATTCCCTCTGACATAACAAACAGAAAGAGTGATGAGTACCAGAAAGTGTTTGTCAGAGGAAAGTGTGTTAGATTCTCCCCTGCTGTAATCAACAAATACCTGGGCAGACCAACAGATGGAGTGGTGGATATTACTGTTTCTGAGCATCAAATTGCCAAGGAAATCACTGCCAAACAGGTCCAGCATTGGCCAAAGAAAGGGAAGCTTTCTGCAGGGAAGCTGAGTGTGAAGTATGCAATTCTGCATAGGATTGGCGCTGCAAACTGGGTACCCACCAATCACACTTCCACTGTTGCCACAGGTTTGGGTAAATTTCTGTATGCTGTTGGAACCAAGTCCAAATTTAATTTTGGAAACTATATTTTTGATCAAACTGTTAAGCATTCAGAATCGTTTGCTGTCAAGTTACCCATTGCCTTCCCAACTGTATTGTGTGGCATTATGTTGAGTCAACATCCCAATATCTTAAACAACATTGACTCTGTGATGAAGAGAGAATCTCCTCTATCCCTGCATTACAAACTGTTTGAGGGGACACATGTCCCAGACATTGTCTCGACATCAGGGAAAGCTGCTGCTTCAGGTGCTGTATCCAAGGATGCCTTGATTGCTGAACTCAAGGACACATGCAAGGTGCTGGAAGCAACCATCAAAGCCACCACAAAGAAGAAAATGGAGCTGGAACGGCTGATCGAAAGACTCACAGACAGTGGCATTGATGATGGTGAAGCAGCTGAGGAAGAAGAAGCAGCTGAGCAAGAAGAAGAGGCAGCTGAGGAAGAGGAAGATGCAGCAGAGGATACAGAATCGGATGATGATGATTCTGAAGCCACCCCATGACCATCAGACCTTTATTTTTGCCTCTTACTAGCTATAGGGGCATGTCCCTTTGAACAATTGATTACTATTGGTCTGTAATATTTGCACTTTAAGTTCATGCATTCTACTTTTGTCAAATTCTGTCTAAAAAGGGGGAGTAATAGTATTATCATGCATGATTTTGAGTAGTAGGATACTATGTATGCAATAGTAGTGTTATGCATGATGTATGATTTTGAGAAGTAGGATACGATGTATGCATGATTCATGATTTTGAGGGGGAGTTGTATGTATATGATCCTGAGGGGGAGACTGCTGCTGCTGATGATGACTGGTGTAATAGTAGCTGATAGAAGATGCTGCAGTAAGGGGGAGCAGAACGCTGATGTCACATGAGATGTCTTGACATCCTGGAAAAGACTAGTAGCTGATAGAAGTTGCTGCAGTAAGAGCATGGAGACAGGGGGAGCAGAAAGCTGATGTCACGTGAGATGTCTTGACATCCTGGAAACGACTTGCAACTTGCAGAATTTTGCTGTCGCCATTACCAATTCCACTGTGCTTGATTACTCTGATAATGGAAGTTGCTGATCCCACTTGCATAACTGCTCGTACCTGCTCAGGAAGTGTCTAAGTATGTTTTAGACAAAATTTGCCAAAGGGGGAGATTGTTAGTGCTTAGCTCTACTGAGTGTTTAAAAGATTGGCTAAGATTTTGTTAAAACATAAGCACTTAGACAATGAAGGAAAGCTGGAAGTTGCTGCACAAGATGTCCAACGTTATGTCAAGGAATAAGATCGGGCTGCACTATGCACAAGGCAAGATAAAATGTCAAATGAAGAATTGAAGCTGCAGGATCCACGATGTCGGATACAATGTCCTGGACATCCTGCCCGAAAACACTGGAGGTGCTGCACAATGCACAAGGCAAGATAAAAGTCAAATGAAGCTGCAGGATTCACGATGTCGGACACGATGTCCTGACATCCGGCCCGAAAATACTGGACACATAAATCTGTTATCTCTTTAACAGATTATTGTGCAGTTAGCAACAGATTAGACGATCTATCTTTAGGAACGAATTAAAAGATAATTAAAGTTCGAATTTCAAAGTAGAAGAGTTCGTTCAGGGATTAAAGATTAAAGATAAAAACTAAAAGATCAAACTGTATCTTTTAGATCTTTAAGCGCAGATTTTCAGGAAAATGATAGATCTCATCCAGCACAAGTAGTTGCAGCCCAGAAACGCACACTGCTATATAAACATGAAGGCTGCACGAGTTCTGTACCAAGTCCGGGATTGAAGAGTTATTTTGTGAGTTTTGGGACTTGAGTGTTTTGTGAGCCACCTTGATGGTACCCTAACATCAAGTGTTGGACCTGAGTGTGTAGAGTTGATCTCTAGTGTGTAGAGTTGATCTCTGTAGTTTGTGTAGAGTTGATCTCTATTGTTCAGAGAGCAATCTCTGGTGTGTCTTTGATTTAATTGTAAACACGGGAGTGTGATTGAGAGGGAGTGAGCGGGGTTCTCATATCTAAGAGTGGCTCTTAGGTAGAGGTCGCACGGGTAGTGGTTAGGTGAGAAGGTTGTAAACAGTGGCTGTTAGATCTTCGAACTAACACTATTTTAGTGGATTTCCTCCCTGGCTTGGTAGCCCCCAGATGTAGGTGAGGTTGCACCGAACTGGGTTAACAATTCTCTTGTGTTATTTACTTGTTTAATCTGTTCATACAGTCAAACACAATCTGCATGTTTTGAAGCGTGATGTCGTGACATCCTGTACGACATCTGTCCCCAGTATTAGAATTTCAATTGGTATCAGAGCGGGCACTCGAAATCACTGAGTGAGACCTAGGGAGATAAATTCTGATGAACATGGAGAAAGAAGGAGGACCAGTGAACAGACCACCAATTCTGGATGGAACCAACTATGAATACTGGAAAGCAAGGATGGTGGCCTTCCTCAAATCACTGGATAGCAGAACCTGGAAAGCTGTCATCAAAGGCTGGGAACATCCCAAGATGCTGGACACAGAAGGAAAGCCCACTGATGGATTGAAGCCAGAAGAAGACTGGACTAAAGAAGAAGACGAATTGGCACTTGGAAACTCCAAAGCTTTGAATGCTCTATTCAATGGAGTTGACAAGAATATCTTCAGACTGATCAACACATGCACAGTGGCCAAAGATGCATGGGAGATCCTGAAAACCACTCATGAAGGAACCTCCAAAGTGAAGATGTCCAGATTGCAACTCTTGGCTACAAAATTCGAAAATCTGAAGATGAAGGAGGAAGAATGTATTCATGACTTCCACATGAACATTCTTGAAATTGCCAATGCTTGCACTACCTTGGGAGAGAGAATGACAGATGAAAAGATGGTGAGAAAGATCCTCAGATCCTTGCCTAAGAGATTTGACATGAAAGTCACTGCAATAGAGGAGGCCCAAGACATTTGCAACATGAGAGTAGATGAACTCATTGGTTCCCTTCAAACCTTTGAGCTAGGACTCTCGGATAGGGCTGAAAAGAAGAGCAAGAATCTGGCTTTCGTGTCCAATGATGAAGGAGAAGAAGATGAGTATGACCTGGACACTGATGAAGGTCTGACTAACGCAGTTGTGCTCCTTGGAAAGCAGTTCAACAAAGTGCTGAACAGAATGGACAGGAGGCAGAAACCACATGTCCAGAACATCCCTTTCGACATCAGGAAAGGTAGTAAATACCAGAAAAGGTCAGATGAAAAGCCCAGTCACAGCAAAGGAATTCAATGCCATGGGTGTGAAGGCTATGGACACATCATAGCTGAATGTCCCACTCATCTCAAGAAGCAGAGGAAAGGACTTTCTGTATGTCGGTCTGTTGATACAGAGAGTGAACAAGAAAGTGATTCTGACAGAGATGTAAATGCATTCACTGGGAGATTTGAATCTACTGAAGATTCAAGTGATACAGATAGTGAAATCACTTTTGATGAGCTTGCTATATCCTATAGAAAACTATGCATCAAAAGTGAGAAGATCCTTTAGCAAGAAGCACAACTGAAGAAGGTCATTGCAGATCTGGAGGTTGAGAAGGAGGCACATGAGGAGGAGATCTCTGAGCTTAAAGGAGAAGTCGGTTTTCTAAACTCTAAACTGGAAAACATGACCAAATCAATAAAGATGCTGAATAAAGGCTCAGATATGCTTGATGAGGTGCTACAGCTTGGGAAGAATGTTGGAAACCAGAGAGGACTTGGGTTTAATCATAAATCTGCTGGCAGAATAACCATGACAGGATTTGTTCCTGCCAAAAACAGCACTGGAGCCACGATGTCACAACATCGGTCTCGACATCTTGGAACGCAGCAGAAAAAGAGCAAAAGAAAGAAGTGGAGGTGTCACTACTGTGGCAAGTATGGTCACATAAAGCCCTTTTGCTATCATTTACATGGCCATCCACATCATGGAACTCAAAGCAGCAACAGCGGAAGGAAGATGGTGTGGGTTCCAAAACACAAGACTGTTAGTCTTGTTGTTCATACTTCACTTAGAGCATCAGCTAAGGAAGATTGGTACCTAGATAGCGGCTGTTCCAGACACATGACAGGAGTCAAAGAATTCCTGGTGAACATTGAACCTTGCTCCACTAGCTATGTGACATTTGGAGATGGCTCTAAAGGAAAGATCACTGGAATCGGAAAGCTAGTCCATGATGGACTTCCTAGTCTGGACAAAGTACTGCTGGTGAAGGGACTGACTGCAAACTTGATCAGCATAAGTCAGCTGTGTGATGAAGGATTCAATGTAAACTACACAAAGTCAGAATGCTTGGTGACAAATGAGAAGAGTGAAGTTCTAATGAAGGGCAGCAGGTCAAAGGACAACTGTTACCTATGGACACCTCAAGAAACCAGTTACTCCTCCACATGTCTATTCTCCAAAGAAGATGAAGTCAAAATATGGCATCAAAGATTTGGACATCTGCACTTAAGAGGTATGAAGAAAATCATTGACAAAGGTGCTGTTAGAGGCATTCCCAATCTGAAAATAGAAGAAGGCAGAATCTG
Source organism: Glycine soja (assembly GCF_004193775.1). NCBI lineage: Eukaryota > Viridiplantae > Streptophyta > Magnoliopsida > Fabales > Fabaceae > Glycine > Glycine soja. The sequence continues at coordinate 7,047,571 of NC_041014.1, read as the reverse complement.
TGGTGAATGTCAGATTGGAAAGCAAGTCAAGATGTCCCACCAGAAGCTTCAACATCAGACCACTTCCAGGGTGCTGGAACTACTTCACATGGACTTGATGGGGCCTATGCAAGTTGAAAGCCTTGGAGGAAAGAGGTATGCCTATGTTGTTGTGGATGATTTCTCCAGATTTACCTGGGTCAACTTTATCAGAGAGAAATCAGACACCTTTGAAGTATTCAAGGAGTTGAGTCTAAGACTTCAAAGAGAAAAGGACTGTGTCATCAAGAGAATCAGGAGTGACCATGGCAGAGAGTTTGAAAACAGCAGGTTCACTGAATTCTGCACATCTGAAGGCATCACTCATGAGTTCTCTGCAGCCATTACACCACAACAGAATGGCATAGTTGAAAGGAAAAACAGGACTTTGCAAGAGGCTGCTAGGGTCATGCTTCATGCCAAAGAACTTCCCTATAATCTCTGGGCTGAAGCCATGAACACCGCATGCTACATCCACAACAGAGTCACACTTAGAAGAGGGACTCCAACCACACTGTATGAAATCTGGAAAGGGAGGAAGCCAACTGTCAAGCACTTCCACATCTTTGGAAGTCCATGTTACATTTTGGCAGATAGAGAGCAAAGGAGAAAGATGGATCCCAAGAGTGATGCAGGAATATTCCTGGGATACTCTACAAACAGCAGAGCATATAGAGTATTCAATTCCAGAACCAGAACTGTGATGGAATCCATCAATGTGGTTGTTGATGATCTAACTCCAGCAAGAAAGAAGGATGTCGAAGAAGATGTCAGATAATCGGGAGACAATGTAGCAGATACAGCTAAAAGTGCAGAAAATGCAGAAAACTCTGATTATGCTACAGATGAACCAAACATCAACCAACCTGACAAGAAACCCTCCATTAGAATCCAGAAGATGCACCCCAAGGAGCTGATTATAGGAGATCCAAACAGAGGGGTCACTACAAGATCAAGGGAGATTGAGATTGTCTCAAATTCATGCTTTGTCTCCAAAATTGAGCCCAAGAATGTGAAAGAGGCACTGACTGATGAGTTCTGGATCAATGCTATGCAAGAAGAATTGGAGCAATTCAAAAGGAATGAAGTCTGGGAGCTAGTTCCGAGACCAGAGGGAACTAATGTGATTGGCACCAAGTGGATCTTCAAGAACAAAACCAATGAAGAAGGTGTTATAACCAGAAACAAGGCCAGACTTGTTGCTCAAGGCTACACTCAGATTGAAGGTGTGGACTTTGATGAAACGTTCGCCCCAGTTGCTAGACTTGAGTCCATCAGATTGTTACTTGGTGTAGCTTGCATCCTCAAATTCAAGCTGTTCCAGATGGATGTGAAGAGCGCGTTTCTGAATGGATACCTGAATGAAGAAGCCTATGTGGAGCAGCCAAAGGGATTTGTAGATCCAACTCATCCAGATCATGTATACAGGCTCAAGAAGGCTCTCTATGGATTGAAGCAAGCTCCAAGAGCTTGGTATGAAAGGCTAACAGAGTTCCTTACTCAGCAAGGGTATAGGAAGGGAGGAATTGACAAGACTCTCTTTGTCAAACATGATGCTGAAAACTTGATGATAGCACAGATATATGTTGATGACATTGTGTTTGGAGGGATGTCGAATGAGATGCTTCGACATTTTGTCCAACAGATGCAATCTGAATTTGAGATGAGTCTTGTTGGAGAGCTGACTTATTTTCTGGGACTCCAAGTGAAGCAGATGGAAGACTCCATATTCCTCTCACAAAGCAAGTATGCAAAGAACATTGTCAAAAAGTTTGGGATGGAAAATGCCAGCCATAAAAGAACACCTGCACCTACTCACTTGAAGCTGACAAAAGATGAAGCTGGCACCAGTGTTGATCAAAGTCTGTACAGAAGCATGATTGGGAGCTTACTATATTTAACAGCTAGCAGACCTGACATCACCTATGCAGTAGGTGTTTGTGCAAGATATCAAGCCAACCCCAAGATAAGTCACTTGAATCAAGTAAAGAGAATTCTGAAATATGTAAATGGCACCAGTGACTATGGGATTATGTACTGTCATTGTTCAGGTTCAATGCTGGTTGGGTATTGTGATGCTGATTGGGCTGGAAGTGCAGATGACAGAAAAAGCACTTCTGGTGGATGCTTCTATCTAGGCAACAATCTTATTTCATGGTTCAGCAAGAAGCAGAACTGTGTGTCCCTATCTACTGCAGAAGCCGAGTATATTGCAGCAGGAAGCAGCTGTTCACAACTAGTTTGGATGAAGCAGATGCTCAAGGAGTACAATGTCGAACAAGATGTCATGACATTATACTGTGACAACTTGAGTGCTATTAATATTTCTAAAAATCCTGTGCAACACAGCAGAACCAAGCACATTGACATTAGACATCACTATATCAGAGAGCTTGTTGATGATAAAGTTATCACACTGGAGCATGTTGACACTGAGGAACAAATAGCAGATATTTTCACAAAGGCATTGGATGCAAATCAGTTTGAAAAACTGAGGGGCAAGCTGGGCATTTGTCTGCTAGAGGAATTATAGCAGCTACTGCTATCTGAACGTGCTCAAACGTCTCACTTAACATTAATAGCACGTTCACTACTAAGCCAAAACGAATTCGACCGTTGCTTCACACGCCCCTCTACATTCCTCATTCAAACTTATATTTTCGTGGAAATCTCGTTTTCAGCATTCCCCAACAGCTCTCAGAGATTTACGAAATCATTCCAAACGCTCTGCTTTTCCATGGCTACCTCACCAAAAGAAACTTCAGCTCCTGGTTCATCCTCTGTACCATCATCTCCGCACCAGGGACAACCTGAATTCAACATCCAACCCATACAAATAATTCCTGGTCAAGCCCCTGTTCCTGAAAAACTGGTTCCCAAACGACAACAGGGTGTGAAGATTTCTGAAAACCCTAGCCTTGCAACAAGTCCTAGGGAAGTAGACACAGAGATGGATAAGAAGATCCGCAGTATTGTGAGTAACATCCTGAAAAATGCCTCTGTGCCTGATGCTGATGAAGATGTTCCAACATCCTCCACCCCGAATGTTTCTGTGCCTGATGTTGATAAAGATGTTCCAACATATTCCGCCCCAAATGCTGAAGTCGTCTCTTCACCCAGCAAAGAGGAACAAGCCACAGAGGAGACCCCTGCACCAAGGGCACCAGAACCTGCTCCAGGTGACCTCATTGACCTTGAAGGAGTAGAATCTGATGAGGAACCCATTGCCAACAGGTTGGCACCTGGCATTGCAGAAAGGTTACAAAGCAGAAAAGGGAAAACCCCCATTAAGAGGTCTGGACGAATCAAAACTATGGCCCAGAAGAAGAGCACTCCAATCACTCCTACCAAATCCAGAAGGAGCAAAGTTGCAATCCCCTCCAAGAAGAGGAAAGAAATTTCCTCATCTGATTCTGATGATGATGTCGAACTAGATGTCTCGACATCAAAGAGGGCCAAGAAATCTGGGAGAAAGGTGCCTGGAAATGTTCCTGATGCACCATTGGACAACATCTCTTTCCACTCCATTGGCAATGTTGAAAAGTGGAAATATGTGTATCAACGCAGACTTGCGGTTGAAAGAGAACTGGGAAGAGATGCCTTGGATTGCAAGGAGACCATGGACCTCATCAAGGCAGCAGGACTGATGAAAACTGTCACCAAGTTGGGAGATTGTTATGAAAGCCTAGTCAGGGAATTCATTGTCAACATTCCCTCTGACATAACAAACAGAAAGAGTGATGAGTACCAGAAAGTGTTTGTCAGAGGAAAGTGTGTTAGATTCTCCCCTGCTGTAATCAACAAATACCTGGGCAGACCAACAGATGGAGTGGTGGATATTACTGTTTCTGAGCATCAAATTGCCAAGGAAATCACTGCCAAACAGGTCCAGCATTGGCCAAAGAAAGGGAAGCTTTCTGCAGGGAAGCTGAGTGTGAAGTATGCAATTCTGCATAGGATTGGCGCTGCAAACTGGGTACCCACCAATCACACTTCCACTGTTGCCACAGGTTTGGGTAAATTTCTGTATGCTGTTGGAACCAAGTCCAAATTTAATTTTGGAAACTATATTTTTGATCAAACTGTTAAGCATTCAGAATCGTTTGCTGTCAAGTTACCCATTGCCTTCCCAACTGTATTGTGTGGCATTATGTTGAGTCAACATCCCAATATCTTAAACAACATTGACTCTGTGATGAAGAGAGAATCTCCTCTATCCCTGCATTACAAACTGTTTGAGGGGACACATGTCCCAGACATTGTCTCGACATCAGGGAAAGCTGCTGCTTCAGGTGCTGTATCCAAGGATGCCTTGATTGCTGAACTCAAGGACACATGCAAGGTGCTGGAAGCAACCATCAAAGCCACCACAAAGAAGAAAATGGAGCTGGAACGGCTGATCGAAAGACTCACAGACAGTGGCATTGATGATGGTGAAGCAGCTGAGGAAGAAGAAGCAGCTGAGCAAGAAGAAGAGGCAGCTGAGGAAGAGGAAGATGCAGCAGAGGATACAGAATCGGATGATGATGATTCTGAAGCCACCCCATGACCATCAGACCTTTATTTTTGCCTCTTACTAGCTATAGGGGCATGTCCCTTTGAACAATTGATTACTATTGGTCTGTAATATTTGCACTTTAAGTTCATGCATTCTACTTTTGTCAAATTCTGTCTAAAAAGGGGGAGTAATAGTATTATCATGCATGATTTTGAGTAGTAGGATACTATGTATGCAATAGTAGTGTTATGCATGATGTATGATTTTGAGAAGTAGGATACGATGTATGCATGATTCATGATTTTGAGGGGGAGTTGTATGTATATGATCCTGAGGGGGAGACTGCTGCTGCTGATGATGACTGGTGTAATAGTAGCTGATAGAAGATGCTGCAGTAAGGGGGAGCAGAACGCTGATGTCACATGAGATGTCTTGACATCCTGGAAAAGACTAGTAGCTGATAGAAGTTGCTGCAGTAAGAGCATGGAGACAGGGGGAGCAGAAAGCTGATGTCACGTGAGATGTCTTGACATCCTGGAAACGACTTGCAACTTGCAGAATTTTGCTGTCGCCATTACCAATTCCACTGTGCTTGATTACTCTGATAATGGAAGTTGCTGATCCCACTTGCATAACTGCTCGTACCTGCTCAGGAAGTGTCTAAGTATGTTTTAGACAAAATTTGCCAAAGGGGGAGATTGTTAGTGCTTAGCTCTACTGAGTGTTTAAAAGATTGGCTAAGATTTTGTTAAAACATAAGCACTTAGACAATGAAGGAAAGCTGGAAGTTGCTGCACAAGATGTCCAACGTTATGTCAAGGAATAAGATCGGGCTGCACTATGCACAAGGCAAGATAAAATGTCAAATGAAGAATTGAAGCTGCAGGATCCACGATGTCGGATACAATGTCCTGGACATCCTGCCCGAAAACACTGGAGGTGCTGCACAATGCACAAGGCAAGATAAAAGTCAAATGAAGCTGCAGGATTCACGATGTCGGACACGATGTCCTGACATCCGGCCCGAAAATACTGGACACATAAATCTGTTATCTCTTTAACAGATTATTGTGCAGTTAGCAACAGATTAGACGATCTATCTTTAGGAACGAATTAAAAGATAATTAAAGTTCGAATTTCAAAGTAGAAGAGTTCGTTCAGGGATTAAAGATTAAAGATAAAAACTAAAAGATCAAACTGTATCTTTTAGATCTTTAAGCGCAGATTTTCAGGAAAATGATAGATCTCATCCAGCACAAGTAGTTGCAGCCCAGAAACGCACACTGCTATATAAACATGAAGGCTGCACGAGTTCTGTACCAAGTCCGGGATTGAAGAGTTATTTTGTGAGTTTTGGGACTTGAGTGTTTTGTGAGCCACCTTGATGGTACCCTAACATCAAGTGTTGGACCTGAGTGTGTAGAGTTGATCTCTAGTGTGTAGAGTTGATCTCTGTAGTTTGTGTAGAGTTGATCTCTATTGTTCAGAGAGCAATCTCTGGTGTGTCTTTGATTTAATTGTAAACACGGGAGTGTGATTGAGAGGGAGTGAGCGGGGTTCTCATATCTAAGAGTGGCTCTTAGGTAGAGGTCGCACGGGTAGTGGTTAGGTGAGAAGGTTGTAAACAGTGGCTGTTAGATCTTCGAACTAACACTATTTTAGTGGATTTCCTCCCTGGCTTGGTAGCCCCCAGATGTAGGTGAGGTTGCACCGAACTGGGTTAACAATTCTCTTGTGTTATTTACTTGTTTAATCTGTTCATACAGTCAAACACAATCTGCATGTTCTGAAGCGTGATGTCGTGACATCCTGTACGACATCTGTCCCCAGTATTAGAATTTCAAGTAATTTGCATATAACCAGAAAAACCATTAAGGAAACAGTAGTGGGATTTACCTGCCAGGCGTTCAAGCATCTGATCAATGAATGGCAGGGGAAAATGGTCCTTTTTGGTAACCTGGTTCAGCCTCCTATAGTCAATGCAGACTCTCCAACTGTTCTACACCCGAGTAGGAATTAGCTTCTCCTTCTCATTTTTTATCACTATGAGGCCAGTCTTCTTCGGGACTACCTGGACGGGACTCACCCATTGGCTGTCGGAGATAGGATAAATGATTCCAGCTTGCAAAAGCTTGGTTATCTCCTTCTTCACTACATCAAGAATCATCGGGTTGAGTCTTCTCTGTGGCTGTCTTATTGGTTTAGCTCCATCCTCTAAATTTATTCGATGCATACATGTGGATGGGCTAATACCAGGAATGTCCGCCAGGGTCCAGCCTATAGCCTTCTTATGCTTCTTGAGAACTGACAACAACTTCTCCTCTTGCTCATCAGCAAGGGAGGCAGATATAATCACTAGAAAACTCTTGTTATCATCCAAGTAAGCGTATTTTAAATTTGATGGCAGAGGCTTCAATTCTGGTGTGGTCGGCTGGACAGTGGTAGAAGGAGATGGTTTCTCAGCCTTTTCCTCATAAAGAAAGTCAGAGGTATGTGTACTTCCTAAAACATGGTTAGTCCTATCTGACTCTATAAAATCAATCTCAAGAGGTAAAACACCACCACCAGACATGCAATCAATATCACTCTCAAATTCACTCTCAGATTCACTCTCAGCATCAAATTCAGACATATGATCAAGTACAATTTCAGACTCAATGCATGAAGAGTGAGAGGCATGCAGATTAGAATAAAGATCAGTCATGTATTCATCAACAACATGGTTAAGTATTTCAGCACGAAATACAGAAAGATCTTCAGATGGGTATTTCATAGCATCCAGTATATTAAAATGAACGGTTATATCACCAAACTCCATAGACAGTGTGCCTGCATAAATAACTATCTTAGTTCTAGCAGTTTTCATAAAGGGTCTGCCTAGAATGATGGAAACTAATCCTTGAGAAAATCCATCTTCCATATTCAAGATATAAAAATCAATAGGGAAAATCAGTTCACCAACTCTAACTAAGACATCTTCTATGAAACCAACAGGATAGGCAACACTTCTATTAGCTAAATGAATTACCACATCAGTTGACTGCAAGGGACCTAGAGATAGAGAATTAAAAATCGACAGAGGCATAACACTAACAAAGGCTCCTAAATCTAGCATGGCATTGTCAAACTTACTATTCCCTATAATACAAGGTATGCTGAATGTACCTGGATCTTTGCATTTTTCAGGAATTTGAGGAACAGATTTACCAATCAATGCGGAGACATTTCTGCCCATGCTAATCCGTTCACTTCCTTTAAGCTTCCGCTTATTAGTGCACAGCTCCTTCAAGAATTTGGCATATCTTGGAATTTGCTTTATTGCATCCAACAGAGGTATGTTTACCTCTACTTTTCTAAACGTTTCCAAGATCTCTTTCTCTGCCTCTTCCATTTTTTTGTTGGAAACTACTCTTGGAGGGAATGGAAGAGGGGGAATGTGCTGCTTCTGCAAATCAGAATTACCTGTGGAAGAAGATTCACCTGCATAGAAATTGTTAGGTAAATTTTTGTCATCACCTTTTTCTGGAGTAGAGTAAAGTTTGGCAGGTTCATTTGCAGATGAGGAAGGTGCTACGGGTTGAGGTCCTTGACACTGCTTTCTCGACCTCAATGAAATGGCACTAACATTTTTGGGATTTTGGACAGCTTGAGAAGGCAGCTTGTCAGAATTCTGGGACTGTTGTTGATTCAATTGGGTAGCCAATTGTCCCATCTGATTGGTTAAGCTCTGAATGGAGGCTCTGGTCTCTTGCAAAAACTGCATGTTCTGCATAGTCATTTGCCTCACAAGTTCTTCGAGGGAAGGTTGTGGAGGGGCCTCAACTGTTGGCTGTTTCTGGGGTTGTTGCTGTTGTTGGATTGGTGGAGGAATGTATGGTCTGCTTGGGCCAGCAACATTTTGGAAGGAAGGAGCAGGCTGTTGTTGTTGTTGCTGAGGGCTGGACCATCTGAGGTTAGGGTGATTCCTCCATCCAGGGTTGTATCTGTTGCTGGAGAGGTCATAATTGTTCTGCTGTGGTTGATTTTGCTGCTGAGGTTAAGGAGGTCTATTGTAAATATTTGCAGCATAAGCTTCAGGCTGCTCAATTGCTCCAAGTTGCTGCATGGAAGGGCAAAGGTCTGTATGGTGGTCAGCAGAGGAGCACAAACCACAAACCCTTGCGACAGGTACAGATTTCTGATTCAAGGCCAGCTGGGTTACCAAGTTCACCAATGCATCCAATTTGCCTTCAAGCTTCTTAGTTTCAGATGATGCAGATGGGTTTGTAGCTACCTCATGCACTCCTCTAATGACTATGGCATCATTTCTGGCGCTGAACTGCTGGGAGTTGGAAGCCATCTTCTCAATTAAATTTCTGGCTTCAGCAGGAGTCATGTCTCCAAGGGCTCCACCACTGGCAGCATCTATCATACTTCTCTCCATATTACTGAGTCCTTCATAAAAATATTGGAGAAGAAGCTGTTCTGAAATCTGATGGTGGGGGCAACTGGCACATAGTTTCTTAAATCTCTCCCAGTACTCATACAGGCTCTCTCCACTGAGTTGTCTAATACCTGAGATATCCTTCCTGATGGCTGTGGTCCTAGAAGCTGGGAAAATTTTTTCTAAGAATACTCTCTTAAGGTCATCCCAGCTCGTGATGGACCTTGGAGCAAGGTAATACAGCTAGTCCTTTGCCACTCCCTCTAATGAATGAGGAAAAACCTTCAGAAATATGTGATCCTCTTGGACATCTGGGGGTTTCATGGTGGAGCAGACAATGTGAAATTCTTTCAAATGTTTGTGCGGGTCTTCACCTGCAAGGCCATGAAACTTTGGAAGCAAATGAATCAGTCCAGTTTTAAGAACATATGGGACATCTGATGCAAGCTCCATTGGAGCTTGTAGGCCTAGGATCTTCTTCATCAATGGATTCCTTTGCTTCTTGGAAGATAAATGGCAGCGGAATGGAGAAGGAAGAGAGAGAGGAGATGCCACTTCAAGGAGAAGATGAGTCTAGAAGAAGCTCACCACCATAGGAGGCCATGGATAAGAGCTTGGAGGAAGAAGGAGATGAATGAAGGGAGAGAGAGAGAAGAGCACGAAATTTTGTGCTCAAAAGGAGCTCTGAAATCTGAAGTTAATATTCAAATGATCAAAGTTGAAAAAAATGCACACACATGACCTCTATTTATAGCCTAAGTGTCACACAAAATTGGAGGGAAATTCAAATTTCACTTGAATTTGAAATTGAATTTGTGGAGCCAAAATTTCACTAATTATGATTAGTGAATTTTAGTTATGGTTCAGCCCACTAATCCAAGATCAATTCCAAGATTCTCCACTAAGTGTGCTTAGGTGTCATGAGGCATGAAAAGCATGAAGGACATGCACAAAGTGTGACTATATGATGTGGCAATGGGGTGTAGTAAGCAAATGCTCACCTCCCCCTCTAAAATTTAATTGGATTGGGCTTCTACCAATTCAATTAAATTTATTTCCAACCACACACATCAAATATCCACTTAGTGCATGCGAAATTACAAAACTACCCCTAATACAAAAACTAGTCTAGGTGCCCTAAAATACAAGGGCTGAAAAATCCTATATTTCTAAGGTACCCTACCTACATTATGGAGCCCTAAATACAAGGCTCACAAATAATGAAACCTTAATATAATATTTACAAAGATCAGTGGGCTCGTACTTAGCCCATGGGCCCGAAATCTACCCTAAGGCTCATAAGAACCCTAGGGCCTTCTCTTGCATCTCTGGCCCAATCTACTTGGAGTTTTTCTATCCAATGCCCTTGCGGGGTAGGATTGCATCAACATCCTCATCAGGGTATTGGATGCACAAGCTTTCGTAGGTGAAATCAGGTGCAGCCATTTCCCTTAGAGTCCTCTCACGGGGTGGAGGTTGTGCCATGTTCTCAGAATGTGCAAAATCAGAATGCTCAGAATCAGAATGCTCAAAATTATAATGCTCAAGATCAGGATGTTCAAAATCACCAATAACAGAATGCACAGATTCACCAGTTATGGAATGCTCAGAATGATCAAAAGGTATAAAATGATGCCTAACTAATCTGTGAAATGTCCTATCTATCTCAGGATCAAAGGGTTGTAAGTCAGATGGATTGCCTCTAGTCATACACTACATTCAGCATGCACACAACGAGTTGCCTTGTCATGTAAATAAAGGTGTAGGTTTGAACTACTGCTACCCTCAAATGATATCCAAATGACTTGAAATTTTGTGAGCAACCTTATAAAATGATGAGAAGATAGCACAAAAAATTTCAGACAAAAATTCAAAGTCTAACTATGAAAGCTAAAATTGGTAGGTTAAGAAAAATAAATGAATAAAACTTGAAAAATAAAAAACTTTTGACAGAATCGCTTTTTTTGGACGATGGAGACCTCAGCCGGCCTATGGCCCGCTACCATGGTGTAGGAAATTTTTTTCTACCCCAAATGCATATATAATAATTGCGATTCTGATAACCGGAGCAAAAGTTATGGCCGTTTGAAGTTTTGACAAACACAAAATTTGCTAGTTTTTTGGAACTTTCAAATCTCACCAAACTAAAGGCTCTAGCTATTTTTCCCACAAAATATGGGTTAAAAGAAGTTACCACAAAAAAATTCAGCAAAAAATAACAACCCTAGCTACTAAAACAAAAAATCACAAATAATTCAGCATGGGTGGTCGCTAAAATCCGTCGCTAAGGGATTTCTACTACTACTCTGGTTTGCCGCAAGCAGAAATGGTCGCTAAGTCCATCGCAAAACACTATTCACAGCAAAACACCCAAAACTGAAACAGGGGAAACGCTTAATGGGAAAACTGAAACAGAACACACATTAAACAAAATACTAGGACACTAAACAACACTAACACACATACTAACACTATACTAACAATTAAACATAAAACACGAAATGATTAAACACACAACACTAGCTAGCTATTATGAACCTTTGGACACTGCTCCCTGGCAACGGCGCCAAATTTGATCAAGGCCGTACCCGAATCAAATAAACATGAAAATGCAGTAACTAGGAAGTGATCCTAGGTCGTTTCCCAACAAGCAGTGACACACCAATTGTTCATAATATACTTGCATTTACAGTAACGATTGGGGGGGGGGTTTGTTTGTTTTGTGATTAAAGAGCAGAACAAGTAAACTAGAATACGAAACTACTAATATTAAAAACGGGTTGTTTCCTTTTATTCAGAAGCCATTCTCTTATCCTGGGTTATGGAGAATTCGTCCCTAACAGTCAACCACTTAATCCAACCCTATTTCAATTTACTAAGCGAAAATCAACTTAGGGTTGTCAATACGTGATTAGGCACCACATACACCAGTTAGCCCTTCGTCCATTAAGCATGAACGCAAGTTAGGCTCAGAGGCAATTAATCGAACACGAAGCGTGCACTGATTAATATTCACGAATTTGGGATAACTGGTGAAGGGAGAACTGCAAGGGAACCACATTACAAGCGAAACCTCAAAGAGAGTTGGGCTTCGTCCTCAAAAGGAAACAATACCAGAAAATCTAGCCTTCCATGGATTCAAGCAGAAAACGCAAATGAAACATGAAGCAGAAACGTAAATGAGACTGAAACGTAAATGAAAGTAGAAGAAGAAGCAAGAATGAACTCGTAATTAGAAGCAGAAAACGGAAATTTGAAATAAGAACGAAAACCGTAACAAGGGAACAAAAAAACGTGAAAACCTAAAACCAAAGCTCCGAATAATGAAAATAGCATAATAGAATGCCCTGCACAAATCCCAAGGCAGCTATTTAAAAAGAGTCACTCAAAGTCACTGGGCCCTATTACAATACTCTGGCCCAAAACGAAATAAACACTGAACAACATAAAATAAAATTGCGAAATTTCCTAATTATAAATTAACTAAGGTAAGCGCTGCTTTATTTGCCCTCTTCAAGTCCACAACCAAAATCCGGATTAAGCCCAATGTTTCATTAATTCCTGAAATTAGATTAAAAACATCGAATTAGCTAAATGAGCCCAAATAATAAAACTGCCTAATTAATTGACAATTAAGACCAATCAATAATTAAAATGGTGCTAAAAGGGTTTAGAAAATAGAAGAAAATGATGGCACATCAGTTACCCATTCCGTTCATTCCTTGATGTTCATTGAGAAATATGTGAATGTTTTTGTTTGTCTCTCTTTGATATCCTTGGATTTTGTTCTTTGTTTCATTTTGCCCAGGAGTGCAAAAGGCTAAGTATGGGGGGTTCTGATGTGCCATCATTTTCTTCTATTTTCTAAACCCTTTTTGCACCATTTTAATTACTGATTGGTCTTAATTGTCAATTAATTAGGCAATTTTATTATTTGGGCTCATTTAGCTAATTTGATGTTTTTAATCTAATTTCAGGAATTAATGAAACATTGGGCTTAATCCGGATTTTGGTTGTGGACTTGAAGAGGGAAAATAAAGCAGCGCTTACCTTAGTTAATTTCTAATTAGAAAATTTCGCAATTTTATTTTATGTGGTTCAGTGTTTATTTCGTTTTGGGCCAAAGTATTGTAATATGGCCCAGCGACTTTGAGTGACTCTTTTTAAATAGCAGCCTTGGGATTCGTGCAAGGCTATTCTGTTATGCTATTCATTATTCAGAGCTTTGTTGAGGGTTTTACGTTTTTCTGTTCTAATGCTACTATTCACATAATGCAATTTTCCATTTTCTGCTTCTAATTACAATTTCGTTGTTGTTTCTTCTTCTACTTTCATTTACGTTTCTGTTTTCATTTTCGTTTCTGTCTCATTTACGTTTTTGTTTCATTTATGTTTATGCTTCATGTTTCATTTACGTTTTCTATTTGAATCTATGGAAGGCTAAATATTCTGGTGTTGTTTCCTTTTGAGGATGAAGCCCAACTCTCTTTGAGGTTTCGTTTGTAATGTGGTTTCCTGGCAGTTTTCCCTTCACCAGTTAAACCCAAATTCGTGAACATTAATCAGTGCACGCTTCATGTTCGATGCCTCTGAGCCTAACTTGTGTTCATGCTTAATGGACGAAGGGCTAACTGGTGTATGTGTTGCCTAATCACGTATTGACAACCCTAAGTTGATTTTCACTTAGTAAATTGAAATAGGGTTGGATTAAGTGGTCAACTGTTAGGGACGAATTCTCCATAACCCAGGATAAGAGAATGGCTTCTGAATCAGAGGAAACAACCCGTTATTAATATTATTAGTTTCGTATTCTAGTTTACTTGTTCTGTTCTTTAAATCTCAAAACAAACAAACGCCCCCAATCGTTACTGTTACTGCAAGTATATTATGAACATTTGGTTTATCATTGCTCGTTGGGAAACGACCTAGGATCACTTCCTAGTTACTGCATTTTCATGTTTATTTGATTCGGGTACGGTCTCGATCACAAGGCTCACAAGTGCTACAGATTCTCCACGCATCCTTGAAGATGGTGGGCCAATAGAAACTGCAGTCAAGCACCTTACGAGTTGTCCTCGGGATGCTAAGATGGCCACCTGGTGCGGAAGAATGAAAGAATTGCAGGACCGAGTCAAACTCATGGTCTAGAATGCATCTCCTAATAACCTGGTCATTGCACAACTTCCACAAATAGGGGTCATCCCAAATATAATGCTTACAATCGCTCTTAATTTTATCATTTTGAGCTTTAGATGCTAAGGGAGGAAAAACAGAAGCAACCAAATAATTCACAATATTAGCAAACCAAAGAGTGGGGAAGGAATCAGAAATACTATACAGAAAGTACAAATGGTCATCTAGAAAATCATCCCGAATGGGTGAGTCCTCGGACGCATGCTCAATCCTACTCAGGTGGTCAGCCACGAGGTTCTGTGCACCACTCCGATCACGGATCTCCAAATCAAACTCTTGGAGCCAAAGCATCCACTTGATCAATCTAGGCTTTAATTCAACATTCTACGACAAGTACTTCAGTGTTGCATGGTCAGTATAAACAATAACACGAGTACCAAGCAAATACGAATGAAATTTCTCAAGAGCAAAAACTATCACTAATAGCTCCTTCTCTATGGTAGTGTAATTTGCTTGGGCAACATCCAAAGTTCTGGAAGCTTAGTAGATCACCTGAGGCAGCTTATCAATCTTTTGAGCAAGGACAGCCCCGAATGCGTAATTGGATGCATCGCACATTAACTCAAATGGGGCTCTCCAATCAGGTGCCTGAATGATAGGGGTGGTAGTCACCGCACGCTTGAGGCAATCAAAAGCCTCTTTTTGCACCGGCCATCAAAATCAAACTCCACCTCCTTTTGCAGCAGATTGGATAGTGGAAGGGCCACTTTGCTAAAATCCTTGATAAAGCACCTATAAAATCTTGCGTGACCAAGAAAAGAACGAACCTCTCACACGCAAGAGGGGTAAGGCAATTGTGAAATAACATCTATTTTTGCAGGGTCTACCTCTATGCCCTACTGGAAATGATATGCCCTAAAACTATACCTTGTTCTACCATGAAGTGACATTTTTCAAAATTCAGCACAAGGTTAGTTTCAATGCATCTATTAAGAACTCTATCCAGACTATCCAAACATGCATCAAAAGAGGATCCATAAATAGTAAAATCATCAAAAGAGCACAAGGTTAGTTTCAATGCATCTTTTCTGGTCACCTAGTTCAGCCTTCTATAATCAATGCAGACTCACTAGTTGTTATGCACTCTTGTGGGGATAAGCTCATCCCTTTCATTCTTAATCACTGTGAGGCCTGTCTTCTTAGGAACCACTTGGACTGGACTCACCCACTGGCTATCAGAAATGGGGTAGATGATTCCAACTTGTAAGAGCTTGGTCACTTCCTTTTTCACCACATCTAGAATGACAGGGTTGAGTCGCCGTTGTGGTTGCCTCACTGGCTTAGCTCCATCCTCTAAAAGTATCCTATGCATGCAGGTAGATTGGCTAATACCAAGAATGTCTGCTAAAGTCCATCCAATGGCTTTCTTGTTCTTCTTGAGAACTAGCAACAACTTCTCCCCTTGCTCAGCAATAAGGGAGGCAGAGATGATCACTGGAAATTTTTCCTTGTCCTCCAAGTAAACATATTTAAGGGTTGCTGGTAAGGGCTTCAACTCTGGTGTGGGTGCTGGTTGAACAGTGGGAGGAACCAGGGTAGGAGAAGAGGAAGATTCCTCAACCTGTACCTCATAAAGCAAGTCAGAAGTATATGTACTTCCTGCAACATGGTTAGTGCATTCTAACTCTAAAAAATCAACATCAATAGGTACAACACCAGACTCAAATTCAAGTTCACTCTCAGCATGAAAATCAGATACATGATCAAATTCAAACTCATATTCAGATTCAACTCATAAGGAGTGACAAGTATGCAGATCATATAAAAATGGATGTTTCCTACCATGAAAAATAGAATCAAAATCAAACATATAATCATCAACAATCTGATCAATTATCTCAGCACGAAAAATAGAATGATCCTCTGATGGATGTTTCATGGCATCAAGAATGTTAAAATGAACAACAATATCACTAAATTCCATAGACAATGTGCTAGCATAAACATCTATCTTGGTTCGGGCTGTTTTCATAAATGGCCTGCCTAAAATAATTGGAACTGAACCATGGGAAAATCCCTCTTCCATATTAAGAACATAAAAATCAACAGGAAAAATAAGTTCACCAACCCGAACCAACACATCCTCTATGAAACCTGCGGTGTAAGCAACACTTCTATTTGCCAAATGAATCACCACATCCGTAGATTGCAAAGGTCCAAGAGATAAAGAATTGAAAATGGATAGAGGCATGACACTAACTAATGCTCCTAGATCTAGCATGGTATTCTCAAATTTACTGTTCCCAATAATGCAAGGTATACAGAAAGTACCTGGGTGCTTACATTTCACAGGAATGTGAGGAATAGATTTACCTATCAATGCTGATACATTTCTGTCCATGCTAATCCTCTCATTGCCTTTGAGCTTTCTTTTGTGGGTGGATAGCTCCTTTATAAACTTGGCATATCTTGGAATCTGCTTGATGGCATCTAGCAGAGGTATGTTCATATCTACTTTCCTGAAGGTCTCCAAGATCTCCTTTTCCGCTTCTTCCATTTTTTTTTTGGAATTGCTCTAGGTAGGAATGGAAGAGGGATAGGAGGCTGTGGTAAGTCAAAATTACTAGAAGAAGGTCCACCTGCATGAAAATTTTTGTTAGGAAGCTTTCTCTTTTGTGCAACTATCTCATCCTCTTTTTCAAGTGTAGAATGAAGCTTGACAGGTTCAGGTGCAGGTGCTGCTACTGGTGGAGGCACTTGAATTTGGTTGCCAGACCTCAAAGTGATGGCACTCACATTTTTCGGATTCTGCATAGTTTGTGAAGGCAATTTGTCAGAATTTTGGGACTGAGCTTGGTTCAACTGAGTAGCCATCTGCCCCATCTGATTTGTCAGACTCTGAATGGAGGCTCTTGTCTCTTGCTGAAATTTCATATTTTGGATGGTCATTTGCCTCACTAACTCTTGTAAGGAAGGTTGAGGAGGAGCCTTAGTTGCTTGTTGTCTTTGTTGTTCTTGCTGCTGCATTGGAGGAGGAATATATGGCTTGCTTGGACCAGCAACATTCTGGAAGGGAGGGACATGTTGTTGTTGTTTTGGAGGACTTGCCCATCTCAGATTTGGATGATTCCTCCAACCTAGATTGTATCTGTTGCTTGAAAGGTCATAATTATTCTGCGGTTGTTGGTTTTGCTGCTAAGAGGGTCTATTATAAATGTTTGCAGCATAAGCTTCAGGTTGCTCATTGACTCCAGATTGCTGCAAAGAAGGACAAAGATCTGTATGGTGATCTGCAGAAGAACATAGACCACAGACCCTTGCAACAGGTGCAGATGCATATTTCTGATTCATGGCAAGCTGAGTTACTAGATTGACCAAGGCATCAAATTTTCCCTCAAGCTTTTTATTTTTAGCAGATGAAGATGAATATGTGGCCACCTCATGGACTCCTCTAAGGACAATAGCATCATTTCTTGCACTGAATTGTTGGGAGTTGAAAGCCATCTTCTCAATCAAATTCCTAGCCTCAGCAGGGGTCATATCACCAAGGGCTCCACCACTGGCAGCATCAATCATACTCCTCTCCATGTTGCTAAGTTCCTCATAGAAATATTGAAGAAGGAGTTGATCAGAAATCTGGTGGTGAGAGCAGCTTGCACACAATTTCTTGAATCTTTCCCAGTACTCATACAAGCTCTCTCCACTAAGTTGCCTGATTCCTGAAATGTCTTTTCTGATGGCAGTGGTCCTAGATGCAGGGAAGAATTTCTCCAAGAACACCCTCTTAAGGTCATCCCAGCTGAAAATGGACTTGGGAGCGAGGTAGTACAACCAATATTTTGCCACTCCCTCCAGAGAATGAGGAAAAGCCTTTAGAAAGATATGATCTTATGGGACATCAGGGGGCTTCATGGTGGAACAAACAATATGGAACTCCTTAAGATGCTTATGAGGATCTTCACCTGCAAGACCATGAAACTTGGCAGCAAATGTATTAGTCCAGTCTTGAGAACATATGGAACACCCTCATCAGGATATTGAATACACAAGCTTTCATAAGTGAAATCAGGTGCAGCCATCTCCCTAAGAGTCTTCTCACGAGGTGGAGGTTGAGCCATGTTCTCAGTATGAACATTTGTAGTTGAATGCTCAAAATCAGAATATTCAGAATCACCAGCAACAGAATACTCAAAATGCTCACAATGCACAGAATGACCAGGATGCATACTATGCCTAACTAATCTATGAAAGGTTCTATCTATTTCAGGATCAAAAGGGTTGTAAATCACCTGGATTGCCCCTAGTCATGCACTATATGCAGCAAATAATGTGTTTCTCAACAAGCACCTAACAAGGGGGTAAAACTACAGCTATACTCAAACGATATCCAAATGAGCTGAAATTTTGTGAGGAACACCCCAAAATCATGAAAAGATAGCACAAAAAATTTTAAACAAAAATTCAAAGTCTAACTATGAAAACTACTTAAGCAAAGTTTAGAGAAATAGGACAATAATTCTTGAAAAATAAAAAAAAAACTTAGTAAACAGCTGATTTTTCAAGTTTAAAATGGAAACGGACCTCTGGTCATAGCAAAACACAAAACTGAAACAATCGCTAAATAGGGGATGCGACTGAAATGCAAAACAGAATGCTACACAAAACAAAACAACACACACTCACAACCTAAACGACAGAGCGACACACAAAAAAACTAAACACTATTATGAACCTTTGGCCCACTGTTCCCCGGCAACGGCGCCAAATTTGATCGATGCCGTACCCGAATCAAATAAACATGATGCAATCCTACCCCCCAAGGGTATTGGATAGAAGACTCCAAGAGGATTGGGCTAGAGCTGCTAAAGAAGACCCTAGGGTTCTCATGAACCTCTAGGTAGATTTCTGAGCCCATGGGCCAAGGTTGGGTCCACTCTTCTTTGTAAATATTAGAATAGGCTTTTCCTTCTTTTGGGCCTTGTATTTTGGCCATTCTAGTAGTATAAGGTTTTAACCTTGTATTTCAGGGCATTTTGAGTAGTGTTTGTAGTAGGGCCTTTTTTTATATT
Source organism: Glycine soja (assembly GCF_004193775.1). Taxonomy (NCBI): domain Eukaryota; kingdom Viridiplantae; phylum Streptophyta; class Magnoliopsida; order Fabales; family Fabaceae; genus Glycine; species Glycine soja. The sequence continues at coordinate 7,028,430 of NC_041014.1, read as the reverse complement.
TTCATGTATTTTGGCATGGGGGTGAGCTTAGCTATTATAGGGGGTGTGTAGCTAAGCTCTAGCTTCTCATCTTAAAGAGGTGAGCTTAGTTATTAGAGAGGTTTGTGTAGCTAAGCTCTAGCTTTTCTAGGAATCTTCTCAAGGAAGCTTCTTAAGGAGGTGAGCTTAGTTATTAGAGGGGTGTGTGTAGCTAAGCTCTAGCTTCTCAAGGAAGTTTTCTCAAAGAAGCTTCTCAAGGAAGTTTTCTCAAGAAAGCTTCTCAACGAAGCTACCTAGTCTATAAATAGAAGCATGTGTAACACTTTTTGTAACTTTGATGAATGAAAGTCTTATGAGACACACTTCAATGTTCCACTTCTCTCCCTCTTTTATTCCTTCAATTTCGTGTTCCCCCCCCCCCTTCTCTATTTCTTTTCCTCCATTGAAGCATCCTCTCCAAGCTTCTTATCCAAGGCACATTCTTGGTGGTGAAGCTTCTTCTTGCATGGCTTATTCCCTAGTGGATGTCGCCTCCTCTCACCTCTTCTCCTTTATCTTCCACTGCATCTCCATGGTGGAAAATCACCATTGAAGGACCTCATTGAAGCTCAAAGATCCAGCCTCCATAGAAGCCCCACAAGCAAGCTTCCATTATAAGGGGGCACATTACTTCTCAATGCCCCACCAAGAAAACCATGATTATGAGGGGCCAAGACATTTATAGTAGCCAAGATGAGGCTACTACTTCACCTTCCTCTAGTGAAAGTGAAGAAGCAAAAGGGAAAGAATCTAGTGAAGAAATCTACCCCCAAGAAGAAGGACAACCTTTAATGGTTACGGAGGAGTGTAAGGAGGTAAGTGTCTCCTCCAAGAGGTTAGCTAAGAAGAAAAGTCATTTTGAAATAAAGACAAATATTAAAGAAACTTCCCCTCTTAGACAACCTCCACATCTTCTTCTTTGTAAAAAGAGACTTGTTAGCACTGCCACACCTCTTGGGCTTGAGGTTATTCCTCGAGTAAAGGAGTTGTTGGATGAGGGTTTGGTTCATAAGAGCTTAAACCCTTGTGCTTTGTTGGTGCCCAAAATAGGTATTATTAGGCACCAAATCCCTAAAATAAGTGATGTGATGAATGTGCTGAGTGTTGCAACCCTCTTTTGTAAAATCAGTCATGCATCCAACATCTTCATGATTCATGTACATAGGGACTCATTAGGTAGGTTTGTTCTTATTTTTGGTTTTAATACAAACTTAGGTGCTCATATGGGACACCTTAGGTTTGTCATATTTTTTTGTAGGAATAATCAACATGAAAATACAGAAAAAGGTACGCTTTATTGTATTACTTCCTTAATTTTTTAAATAGTGATCAAGGGGTTCCCACGGACCCTAAGAGAATAAAGCTCATTCCTGATTGGCCTACTCCATCGAGTATAAGGGAAATCTAGGGTTGTCATGACTTAACAAACTTTTACAAAAGGTTTGTCCCATATTTTTCTATACTTGTAGCACCACTCATTGAATTGGTGAGGAACCATGTTCCCTCATGGGAAGATGTCCATGAAAGGGGTTTTCAGACCTTACCCTACTCTAACATACCCAACACCACATATGTTTTTATTATTTTTACAGGTGTCAAGGGAAGAAGCCCAAAGTACGAAGAACCTCAGGTTTTGAGGTCAAATCCATTCCAAGGTGGAGGGGATGATGCAATCCTACCCCCAAGGGTATTGGATAGAAGACTCCAAGAGGATTGGGATAGAGCTGCTAAAGAAGGCCCTAGGGTTCTCATGAACCTCAAGGTAGATTTCTGAGCCCATGGGCCAAGGTTGGGTCCACTCTTCTTTGTAAATATTAGAATAGGCTTTTCCTTCTTTTGGGCCTTGTATTTTGGCCATTCTAGTAGTATAGGGTTTTAGCCTTGTATTTTAGGGCATTTTGAGTAGTCTTTGTAGTAAGGACTTTTTTTTATATTTTGATGTATTTTGGCATGGGGGTGAGCTTAGCTATTATAAGGGGTGTGTAGCTAAGCTCTAGCTTCTCATCTTAAAGAGGTGAGCTTAGTTATTAGAGAGGTGTGTGTAGCTAAGCTCTATCTTCTCTAGGAATCTTCTCAAGGAAGTTTCTCAAGGAAGCTTCTCAAGGAGGTGAGCTTAGTTATTAGAGGGGTGTGTGTAGCTAAGCTCTAGATTCTCAAGGAAGTTTTCTCAAAGAAGCTTCTCTAGGAAGTTTTCTCAAGAAAGCTTCTCAAGGAAGCTACCTAGTCTATAAATAGATGCATGTGTAACACTTTTTGTAACTTTGAAAGTCTTATGAGACACACTTCAAAGTTCCACTTCTCTCCCTCTTTTATTCCTTCAATTTGGTGCTCCCCGCTTTCTCTCTTTCTTTTCCTCCATTGAAGCATCCTCTCCAAGCTTCTTATCCAAGGCACATTCTTGGTGGTGAAGCTTCTTTGCATGGCTTATTCCCTAGTGGATGGCGCCTCCTCTCACCTCTTCTCCTTTATCTTCCGCTGCATCTCCAAGGTGGAAAATCACCATTGAAGGACCTCATTGAAGCTCAAAGATCCAACCTCCATAGAAGCTTCACAAGCAAGCTTCCATCAAGATACCACATGATGTAAACTCCATTGGAGCTTGTAGGCCTAGGATCTTCTTCATCAATAGATTCCTTTGCTTCTTGGAAGATGAATGGCAGCGGAATGGAGAAGGAAGAGGGAGAGGAGACGCCACTTCAAGGACAAGATGAGTCTAGAAGAAGCTGACCACCATAGGAGGCCATGGATAAGAGCTTGGAGGAAGAAAAAGATGAATGAAGGGAGAGGGAGAGAAGAGCACGAAATTTTGTGCTCTAAGAGAGCTCTGAACTTTGAAGTTTAATTTTCAAATGATCAAAGTTGGAAAAATGCACACACATAGCCTTTATTTATAGCCTAAGTGTCACACAAAATTGGAGGTGTCATGAGGCATGTAAAGCATGAAGGACATGCACAAAGTGTGACTATATGATGTGGCAATGGGGTGTAGCAATCAAATGCTCACCTCCCCCTCTAAAATTTAATTGGATTGAGCTTCTCCCAATTCAATTAAATTTATTTCTAACCACATACATCAAATATTCACTTAATGAATTTGAAATTACAAAACTACCCCTAATACAAAAACTAGTCTAGGTGCCCTAAAATACAAGGACTGAAAAGTCCTATATTCTAGGGTACCTTACCTATATTATGGAGCCCTAAATACAAGGCCCAAAAATAATGAAACCTTAATCTAATATGTACAAAGATAAGTGGGCTCATACTTAGCCCATGGGCCCGAAATCTACCCTAAGGCTCATGAGAACCCTAAGGCCTTCTCTTGCATCTTTGGACCAATCTTCTTGGAGTCTTCTATCCGATGTCCTTGCGGGGTAGGATTGCATCAAAACATTAAAAATGCAGTATCTTGGAAGTGATCCTAGGTCGTCTCCCAACGAGCAATGGTCAACCAAATGTTAATAACAGATAATAATAAAGTAGTAACGAATTGGGGGGGGAGGGGTTTGTTTGTTTTTTGTAAATTAAACAACAAGCAAATTTGAACTAAAGAAATAACAGAATTAAAACATGTTATTCCCCCTTGATTCACAAGCAAGTCTCTTATCCTAGGTTATGAGAATTTATCCTTAATCTATTCAACCACTTAATTCAACCCTAAATTAAATTACTAAGCGAAAATTAACATAAGGTTGTCATGATGTGATTAAGCAACACATACACCAATTAATCATGAACGAAACTGATCATTGAGCATGAACGTAAATTAAGCGCAGAGACAATTAATCAAGCACTAAGCATGCATGGATTAATAGCAACAAATACAGAGTAATTGGTGAAGAGGAAAAACTGATAAGAATTGAATAGTAATAACAAAACCTCAAAGAGAGTTGTGTTTGATCCTCAAGAGAAAACGACGCTAGAGACTTAGCCTTCCATTAATCAGTAGAAAATGAAATTGTAGATTGAAGCAGAAACGAAATTGCAAAAAACAAATTTTATTCTACGTGAACAGTAAAAACTGGAATTCTAAAACCCTATAATTATTCTCCTCTCAAAAGCTCTCAAAACTAAAACCCTGGTGCAGTTATATAGGTTCTCAGCCCCAAAGCTTACAAATCTGTTTTAAGTCCAAGCCCATAAATGAAATAAAATAAAATCTGGACAAGATAAGATAAGATTGGATGAAATAAAATGTGGACAAAATAAAATCTAGATGAAATAAAATTTGGATAAGATAAGATTTGATAAAATAAAATTGTCTGCTCTCTTCAAGTTCGAGCCCAATTCCGGATTCAAGCCTAATTGCTTATAATTCTCCTGAAATTAAATTAAAAACACAAAATTAGTCAAGTAGGCCCAAATGATAAAACTGCATAATTAATTTGACAATTAAGGCTAATCAGTAATTAAAATGGTGACAAAAAGGGTTAAGAAATAGGAGAAAATAATGACACATCAGCTACCTAAATTATATACATGCATATTCAAGGTACTTTTGCTACTTAAATTACATACATGCATATCCAAGGTATTACACACAGGCATATTCAAGGTATTTTTGCTACCTAAACACATATAAATAACAAGGTATCATTGCTACATAATAACATACAAATTAACGAGGTATTTTTGCTACCTAAGTTAACATTCAAACTAACGAGGTATTTTTGCTACCAAAGTTGGCATACAAATTAACGAGGTATTTTTGCTACCAACATACAAATTAATGAGGCATTTTTGCTACCTAAGTTAACATACAAATTAACGAGGTATTTTCGCTACCTACATTAACATACAAATTAACAAGGTATTTTTGCTACCTACATTAACATATAAATTAACAAGGTATTTTTGCTACCTAATTAACATACAAATTTTGTGAGGTATTTTTGCTACCTAAACATATATATTTTTGTGAGGTATTTTTTGCAAAATTTGACTACCTTCCCGGTTTGCGCTTGTTTATTTTAATTCCTAGGATTATGAGCAACTAGGTGTGTTCAACTGTGACTTAAGAAACATAGGTGAACAAATAACAAGCAGAAATTTAAAAGCTACTAGGCTACCTCCTAGTTGTTGGATCAAGTGGCCTCAGAATAATTAAGAAGGGGGGGGGGGGGCTTGAATTAATTATTAATGAGCCTTGACTAATTAAAAACTAATCCTTCTTAATGTTACTAGATTCAATTAGGCTTTTACTACAAAGTTAAGAGAGTAAAGAACCGAAATAGAAACTTAACCAAAAGTAAAAGCGATAATTAAAAGTACACAACGGAAATTAAATAGTGTAGGGAAGAAGAAGACAAACACAAGATTTATACTGGTTCGGCCACAAACTGTGCCTACATCCAGTCCCCAAGCAACCTGCGGTTCTTGAGATTTCTTTTCAACCTTGTAAAATCCTTTACAAGCCAAAGATCAACAAGGGATGTACCCTCCCTTGTTCTCTTTGAATAACCAAGTGGATGTACCCTCCACTTGAACTGATCCACAAGAGATGTACCCTCTCTTGTTCTCAGTATAACAACCCCCAAGTAGATGTACCCTCTACTTGTACCACAAAGGATGTACCCTCCAATGTGTTTGGACAAAGAATTCTCAGGCGGTTAGTCCTTTGAATCTTTGTAAGGGGAAACAAAAGATATCTCAGGCGGTTAGTCCTTTGAAATCTTTTGCTAAAGGGGAAGGGAAGAATCAAAAGAATTCTCAGGCATTTAGTCCTTTGAATCTTTTGTAAGGGAGAAGAGAGACACAAAAGAATTCAGGCAGTTAGTCCTTCTATTCTTATGGCAAAGGGAGAAGAGAATGAAAAAGATTAATAGCACAAGTTTTTGATCAAAGAACTTTTCTTGAAAGAGAAAGTATTGAACAAAAACTTTTAGAAAGATGAAGAGAAATGAATCAGAAAATTCTATAGAAAGAGTTGAAAGATATATTGTTGAAAGATGTTGAGAGAAGATTGAAAGATAGATGATTTTTCAAATACATGCCATGGTCACATATTTATAATCTCTTGATGACTCAAGTCAAAGCTTGTGACTCTTGGCAATTTCTTTAAAACTAGTCACTTAAAAAGTTGAATTTTGAAAAAATCTTCAGAAACAAGTCACTTGAAGAATTGTGACTTTTGGAAATTTATTTTTCGAAATCAAACACTGGTAATCGATTACCATTAAGGTGTAATCGATTACACATCAGCAAACGTGACTCTTCATTTTAAATTTTGAAAATTAAAACATTTAGAAGCTCTAGTAATCGATTACACAAGTTTAAAATGATTTGAAAATGTTTAAACACAAGTTGTAACTCTTGAAATTTGAAATCTTAACATTTTAAAACACTAGTAATCGATTACTACCTTCTGGTAATCAATTACCAGAGAGTAAAACTCTTTGGTAATGATTTTGTGAAAACTTCTTGTGCTACTCAATGTTTTGAAAAACTCTTTTAGTACTTATCTTGATTGAGTCTTCTCTTGATTTTTGAATCTTGATCTTGATTATTCTTGAATCTTAAATCTTGAACCTTGAAACTTGATTCTTGAATCTTTGCTAGAAACTTTGCTTAACTCTTGATTCTTTGGCTTCATCAAAATAACCTTGGAAGACATTGCTTCCACAATCTCCCCCTTTTTGATGATGACAATTCTGAAATCAAGAGAATGCATACAATTTTTGTTCTACCGTTCACTCATCCCTTTCTCCCCATTTCTTTTTGAATTTATGCTTAATTTTAAAGCTTTGAAAATATAATATCTTGATTTCTAAAAAATCCATTTTTCTCTTGAAAATATAATATCTTGGTTTCTAAAATATCCATTTTTCTCTCCCCCTTTGGCAACATCAAAAAGGCCAAAGTGCATAAAACATACATAATTTAAAAACATACACAAAGCATATTTTGTAAAATAAACATAAAAGATTAACCATACATGAAGCAAGACATAAACCAAATTATAATGCAAACCACATAGTCATATATCACAGTCCATAAATATCATGTTTATTCATAATTAACTGAGTATCAAATACTAAAAATACTAAGTGTTCAAATGTCATAAGCATATAGCCAAATACAAGGCTTTAGAAACAAAATATAATAATAATAATAATAAAGTCTAAACTGATGGTGGTGGAGGTAAATCAAGGCAGTCGCAAATGATGGTGACATCTTCTTCAACCTTTGTGATCCTTGAGTCCATTGCATCGAATCGCATGTCCACTTGTTGTTCCAAAGCGTCAAACCTTTCACCAACATAGGTTTGGAGTCCATCAAACCTGTCCAAAATACATTGAAGGAGAGAAGAGTCCCCTTTAACTGGTAATTGTCCTTCATCATCATTTGGTTGAGCACCATTTTTTACCCAAGAGACATCACGCTCTTTGCGGTAACCAAAGGATGCAACCACAGCAACACCGATCAAGAAAGATCTCTTGATTGGAACATAAGGTTCAGAATCAAGAGGGATGTTAAAATGTTGAAGGAAAAGAGTGACTAAATGTGGATATGGTAAAGGAGCATTTAATCGCAATGCCTTATGCATGCGATACCGGACTAAATGTGCCTAATCAATTTGTCGGCCGGTATGAAAGGCCCACATGACTATAAGATCTTCTTCAGAAACCTGTGCAAGGTTTGAAGATCTTGGGAGTAAGATACGAACAATAAGATAGTGAAGGATACGACTTTCAAGAGCCAATGAACCGGCAAGAAGCCTTCCGGTCATATCCGCTTGGTTGGTGCAAACCAACCGGCAGACATCATGTACAGAAAAATCAAACTTCCAATCATCGTCCAATGCACCTTTAAATGGTACACCGTCACTAGATAATTGGGTCAAATCATAGAAGAGGGATTGGTCAATGACCATCTTTATCCCATAAACTTCTAAAATCAAGGTACTTTCTTGAATTTCAAGATTAGAATAAAAGGCTTTTACCAATTCAGAATACACAGGCAATTTTAGAGACACAAAGGGAATGAGATTTGAGTTTTGAAATGCTTGAATGCATTCGAAACTCTCATCAGAAAAGAAATCCATATCTATGAACTTAGGGTCAATGATAGAATGAGAGGAGAAGAGGTTTTTGTACCGTATACGTTGTTCTTCCGATGTTCTGAGGAGGAGGAAATGGAGGAAGGAATTGGAGTATCCTGAACCTCGGAATGTCGTTGGCTTCTACTCGAAGAACCTTTGCGCTTCATTGATGGTTCCACCATTTGAGAGACTCTTTCGAAATTTCAATTGGTTAAAAAGAAAGAGAATGAAAAAAGATGAATTTTGGGATTTGTGGGAAGTGATTTGGATAAGAAATGAGTGAGTTATGGCAAAAAGAAGAATTGGGAACGAGGGTTTCGCAAGAGGAATGAAGGTTTCTGATTTCTGATTTTGAAATCTGAATTTATAGGAGCAGGGATGAGTTGTAATCAATTACAACATTTGGTAAACAATTACACTCTTCCTGACTTGCTGTAATCGATTACAGTATTGTAGTAATCGAATACCAGAGAGCTTTTTAGGAAAACTAAATGCTGAAAGAATTCTTAGTGTGAAAGGATTTGAAAAGGGACACAAAAGAAGAGAGACACAAAAGAATTCTTTGAGTGAAAGAATTATTTTTCGAAATCAATCACTGGTAATCGATTACCATTAAGGTGTAATCGATTACACATCAACAGATGTGACTCTTCATTTTAAATTTTGAAAATTAAAACGTTTAGAAGCTCTGGTAATCGATTACAAGTATTGTGTAATCGATTACACAAGTTTCAAATGATTTGAAAATGTTTAAACACAAGTTGTAACTCTTGAAATTTGAAATCTTAACATTTTTAAACACTGGGAATCGATTACTACCTTCTGGTAATCGATTACCAGAGAGTAAAACTCTTTGGTAATGATTTTGTGAAACACTTATTGTGCTACTCAATGTTTTGAAAAACTTTTTTAGTAATTATCTTGATTGAGTCTTCTCTTGATTCTTGAATCTTGAGTCTTGAATCATGATCTTGATTATTCTTGAATCTTGAATCTTGAACCTTGAAACTTGATTCTTGAATCTTTGCTTGAAACTTTGCTTAACTCTTGATTCTTTGGCATCATTAAAATAACCTTGCAAGACATTGCTTCCATACTAGTAGCGCTTCTTTAACGTCTTGAGCCAGACACCACACGATGATTTGTCAATCACGGGCCCAGTACCTGCTCGTACCTGCCCCTAAGTCTCCAAATATAGGAAAATAGTACTGCATAGTAAAATATGACTATGCTACCACTTACCTTTGCTTTTGCTTTGGACTTGGTGTGGTACCAACCAAATCTCGAAGCAAATCTTCTTCGGTGCTTTGACTAGATGGACAACAAAGATGCATATGCATGCTCAGATTGACCAGTTTTAAGCGCAAAAAATTTAAAACAAATGTCTGTTATGTTCAAATTTTCTTAAGCGCTTGTGACACCCCTAGGGATCGAGCTAGATGGCTCGGATCGATCACATGCACCGTTTGAAGGATGGCAATGGATTGTCACACTTTGGTGTATGACCAAGTGAAACCTTCTTGATTTAAGGTTATAGAGTGATGCCATAGGTCTGTTAACCCCACTGAAACTTGATGGCAGGCTGATCTTGACATAATTTACGTAACAAAAATACCCTTGGATTCAAAAGAAAACTCAAAGAGTTTGCATGGGAGACTAACATCAGATGTTTGGGCATTTCCCATGAGCTCTTAGCCAAATGAGTTCGCTTCTCAAACATGCAAGTGTGAACCTCAAGGGTTTCTTTTTTTTTTGTATATTTTTTTTCAAACCTAATTTTGCTTAGGCCGCCTTTTAGGGTTTTCAACCTACCAGGTGAGAAATTTTGATCTGCCCCTTGGTTTGCTTGAGGCTCATGCACGGTGCCTCTTATTGCCCCAGTGTAGGGTTTTGAGGTATCTATTGTTGTCTTTCGTCATGACTTTGTAGAAAGGAAGAAAAGAAAGAAACTGTGCAGATTCTCGAAAAATTAATTTTCGAGAAACATTTAAAGGATTTTTCAATTCACAGATTAATTCGAATGACTCCTGTTCTTTGATAACTCACTTTTTCTCTCAAAAAGACAACTTTTAAGAATGATAAAATGAGGTCACATGAATGTATGCACTTTTTATTCGAAACACAGTCAATCAAACTTTTTTGTTCTTTTTACCTTTTTTTTTGTTTTGCAATTTACTCGTCGTTTTACGACATCCTCACCCAACGTGTAGAACGAGTAATTTCTGATTGAACAGTCTTTGAAGCCAAAACTCAGAAGCACAGGTCACTTGAGCAAACAAAACAACGGCTTACATTCACATTCCAATGGAAGTCAAATAAGCAAAGATGTAATTGTGAGAGGATGGGAGACAAGGATGTCAAATTTATCCATATTGTTAGCATTGTAATTGTGGTTTACAATAATGGCATAAACTTTAAAATCCTAATGAGTCATTAGAGACATCTAACAACAACCTTCAAATTGCCCCATGTATGGTGTCGCTTGCCAATTTCAGAATTCACAAGCGATTCTCCTCGCATCAATTAGACCTTGCACCTTATGCTTCAGGGTCCTACAGTGCTCAATGGAATGCCCTAGAACTCATCCACGATAAGCACATGTTGTGTTCAAGTAGTATCCTCGGAAAAATGGAGGTTGAGGAACCTTGGCTGGGGTTATGGCTACCATCGAATTATCGAGTAGATTTGGGAGCAAGTTAGCATAGGTCATCGAAATTGGGGTGAATTCTACAAGCTTTTTTGCTGCAAAATTCCTTCCTTGGTTAGTGTTTTGGTTTGTGCTAAAGGTGGTGTTTGGCATTGGTTGTGTGGCAGGCGGGCTTTGTGGCTGATTTATTGATGGCCTTTGTGGATGATTGGGTGGTGGGTAATGAGGAGGATTGATATCGGCTGAGTAATGACATTGTTGAGCAAATGGGAAATTCGGCCATGTAGGAATGGCAACCAGAACATGGGTTCCTTCCTCCTTCTCATTCTCTTCATTTGCCCCAGGCTTTTTACTTGTCAAAGCGAGACAATCAAATTTGCCTCTTCTCAGACCCACTTTGACCCTTTCACCGGCGAACACTGAATTGGCAAAGCTTGAAGGCATGTAACCCACCATTTTCTCATAGTAGGACACCGGTAATGTGTCTACCATCATCGTTATCAACTCCCTCTCCATTATTGGGGGCACTACTTGAGCTACCATATCCTTCCACCTTTGGGCGTACCTTTGAAAGATTTGTGCTCCCTTTTGCACAAGTTCTATAGTTGCGTCCTATTCGGAGCCATATCAGAATTATATTGATACTGCCTAATGAAGGCAACCATTAGGTCTTTCCAAGAATTGAATCGGGAAGGTTCCCGATTAGTGTACCAGGTGACAGCTACCCCAGTAAGACTTTCCTGGAAGAAATGAATCAACAACTTTTCATCTTTTGCATATGCCCTCATTTTCCTGTAGTACACCTTCAGGTGGTTCTTGGGGCATGTAGTCCCCTTGTACTTATTGAAGTTGGGCACCTTGAACTTTGGAGGGATGGCGATGTCAGGCACTAAGCACAATTCCACCATGTCAGAAAAAGCATAACTTCCACTCCCTTCAATGGCTCCCGGCCTTTCCTCTATATGATCCAACTTTCCCTTCTCTGCCATAGCAAGAGGGACTCTTCCTGCCGCAAAATGCATGGGTTGTGGTTGTCGGTGAATTTGAGGGCCCTCCAAAGTGTTTGGCAAGGGCACACCACCGACTGCTTGCCCTTTAGTGACATATCCAAGGCAAGGCTCAAAGTCGGTTAGATTATGGTGGGGTATTTCATGTGTCTCCCCCATGGGTTGAGAGACATGTGCATGATCAGCTTGGGATTGTTGGCTCTGAATGGGTATGAGTGTAGAGTTGTCGACATCCTCATTGGGAGTGTGTGCAACATTGGGCGGTGTATGGTTGAAAGCCAAGCCATATGGTGGGAAGGAATGCTTGTTTTGAACTTGCACAAAATGGGGGCCGCCCGTACTTCCCAATTCTTTGCCTATCTGCCCTACCATATCCGAGATGGCATGATTTATTTGGTTGAGGCCAGATGTAGGAGTCAGTTCCACCTTAGTAATGGCACTGGTAGCGGCAACTACAGCCGTATTGACCTTCATTATCTTTTTCATGCTCATCATGGCCTTCATCATTGTGGTCATTTGCTTTTTCATGGGCTCCAAGTTGGCCTTTATCCACTCTTGCACCTCGTCTGTTTCACCCATTACTCTAGCTCTAGCACGCATTCGGTAAGGGTCTCGTAAAGCATGTTCTTTCCTTTTGATAACAATGATTACAATTTGGTTTCAAGGAAAGAAATGCAATAAGCAATGCAACCAATGAAAAACATGAATGTATGTGAATGATGCATTGCAGATTCCACATAGGGTTGAATCAAATTTAGAGTTAAAACAACATGGTTCATGACATCTTGTTAAAGTGAAACTAGAAATAATGCACGGACGTTAACAGTCCTCAATTGGCATAATTATGTGTTGGCAATAGACAAAGAAACGACGTAACTCGATTCATCTTTTGCCCCAATTTTTGCAGGCTGGTTACTTCCATACTTGACTTTGCCTTGATGAACCTTTTCTTAAAACATGTGTTTGGTTCAACCCCACAATCCAAGGAATGGAAATTTTGATCGCCAATACTTCGACAACATTTCATAAAGATGAATGTCTCAAACATATTTATGCTATGCATGGCAAAATGTAATTATGAGATGGAGATGCCCAGAGAGCCACCATTTTCCTAGTTAACCATGCATTAGGTACCATATTCACATGATTTTGAATCAACATCCCGTTTTTTTTAGAGAAATGGGTGTATAATCCCAACATGGCTGGTTTGTAGCCATCATCATGGAACCCAACACATGTAACCACGAGTGTGGTGTGACTTTCTTTTTGCTCTCTCTTTTTTTTTGTTCCCCCACCCCTTTTTTGCAGAGGAAAATTCAAGGGTCATGCATGAGTGAACATGATGTGCAAACGATGAAAATAGAATGTATGCAATTGTTAGAACAAAAGAGCATGCTAAATGAAGATGTATGGTAATGCAGTGATTTATGCAAATGCAATGCACAAATATGATGAATAACAAATGGGAGAATGATATGTCCATTGCAATGCCATGAAGAGATGCATGATGTAATCAAGGAATATACCAGAGTAAGTTTGCTATGTGCCCCCTAATTTGAGGAACCTAATGGAAATGATCCAAAGGTCCACTTCTAGTTATAATTCAAGAGGGTGGTTTTAAGTAACGTTACTAGCTTCCAGAGGTATCATCCTCTTAAGTAATACATTGTGGCGATAGGGACTATCAGCGACAACGCATCACTAAAAGAGGAAAACTCTAGATGAGGCTTCACTGTCATCAAGCGAGTCGGAGACTCAGCTTGACCACAAATTGACTTCTACTCTTTATGGCTCACATAGACCTGGGTGTAGGGCCTAATATCTCAATGTGTGTGCAAGGTGTAGGTGCCATGTGTGTGTAGAAAAGATATTTCTATCTATGAATGTAATCAACAGACAAACACACACCAAACACAACAGCATAGCAAAGGTTATGTACAAACATGGATAACATATTAGATAAAAGGGGAAAGGGAACACAAACACAGTAGAAGTCATGATAACAACATTGCACACTAACTGGACGACCTAACTTTTTAACTGTCCCTAGTGGAGTCGCCAACTGTCGCAACCTACCCTTCAGCAGGAGGGAGACGCGAGGCTTACGGGTGCGTCTTCCAAGGAAGGAAAATACGTGGAGTCGCCACCAACGTTTATTTGAGGAAAACATTAGAAAAACCAAAAGTGGTTCTACGAACTTTAAGTATGAAAGGTTCGGGAGTTGTTTTTACACACGAGGAAGGTATTAGCACCCCACGCGTCCGTCACAAGGGACGACAGCCTCTAATCGAGTGTGCAAATCATGACTTCAAAATTATGTATTTTCCCTTTTTATGCTTTTTTATGTATTTTCTTGCCTTTTTATGTTTTTTACTTTTTTGTGGATGACAAAGGTGTTTCCCTCGCTCCTATGTATTCCTTAATTGTGATGAAGAAATCAGACCTACATAGTTATTTGAAAAGCAAGAGTTATGCAGGGTGTTGATTTTAGACTTTTAAATGGTTTAATTTCACTGATAAAAGTAACAAGGGACCGTTAAGGCAGTTGGACCTCGAAACGGTTTCAAATGACCTTTTTGCGGGCAAATGCTTGATTTGTGAGTTGATTTTAGCCTTAGATTCACTTGGTTATCTCTCAACTCTTTAAAGAGGACTTTCAAAGTAAAAAATGTCTGGTTAACACTTTTTTTTATTTTTTGGTTTAACCGAGGTTACAGCATGAACGATCGATTGAATTTTATTTTAAACGAGATTACAACACAAACTATCGGTTGAAATTCATTTAAATATTAATTAAGTGAGGTTACGGAAGCGCCTTGACTTGGATTTTTTCCTTCTTTCTTCTTCTCCTCACTAATTTTAAGTGAATTCTGAGTGCTAAAAGAGTTGAACCCCTTCCCCTCAGCCCCAAAGGCCTTTTTATAGAAAAATTGGGGGAGGTGGTTGCCACCCAGCTTGCCCAGGCGAGCTAGGTTGCTTCCACCTAAAGTAACCCCCCTCCAAAAACTTCTAGATGGGCCCAGATTGGCCCAGATGCTAGGTACACCCCCCCAATTTGATCAGTGCACCCCCATTTTTGTGTTTTTGGCTGATTTCCTTATGAAACATCGCGAAACTTTACAGATTATGCGACGATGAGTGTTAAGCATTTCAAAGTTTTCAACCAAGGTCCGCACACTAACAAACAATTGTCCCCAGACAAAATTAGGATATGACAGGTAGCAAAAAAATGTCTTTCAAATGTGGATAGGTAGCAAAAAATGGATAGGGTTTGCTCGGTTGGGCAAGCTGAGCTCGCCTTGGCGAGCATGTCTGAACCAGAAAACTTAAAATAGTGAGGGGTGAAGCCATTCTTCACCCCAAAATCTTCCCCAAGCTTTCAAAAACGTAGGTGCTTACAGAAATCACGAACCCAGCAGCCCCCAAGCCTCCATTGTTGAGTTTTTGTTCTCCTTTTTGCATTTTTGTTCACTCCCTACAATTAAGTGTCATTCTCCTTTGATCTTTGGCTTGCCATTGCTGTATTTTAGTGCTTTGTTTGCTTGTATTTTCAAATTTCATGAGGAAATGAATGTTTGGATTCATGCTTGTTTGTTTGAATTGGGGGGTTGTATGGGATGGCCGCAAGCCTATTGTGAACTCTGAGATGAATGGGCATGTCACATTCCCCCCGTTCCTTATTTTTTTCATGTCTAAACATGCACCCATCAAGTGTTCGGTGACATGCCTCAATGGCATTTGCGTGTGTTTATATGGAATTTAGCTTGTGGAAAAAATTTGTACATATGTGACTGCAATTTTGAGTGTGTGGACAGTTTGTAGAAGCTAGAATAAAGTGCCAAAATATGACTTAGGCCTAGGAATCCAAGCTTTTTGGTCTTGAATGTAAAAATGCACAAAAATGAGAACATGTTGGTCTCTTAATCAAAAACAAAATAAATTTCCACCGATCATTCATATTGTAACATCCTTTGATTTCTCTTAAAATGAAATCCGATCGTTCGGTCATGCCATAATCACGTTTAAAACAAAAAAGAGGCAAAATAATAATATAGTAATAAAAAATATATTTTAGTAAAATAAATCAAAAAAAATCAATTGGACGTTTTTCTTTGGGATTTTTCTTTCTTAATCAAATTGACTAATAACCAAAATGAAACTAAGGCTAAAATCAATTCATGAATCAAACTTTTGTCATCACCTAAAAAACCATTTTTAAGGTCCAACGTCTTGAAATGGTAATTTCCGCTTTTATTGGTTAAACGTGGATTTCTAAAAAACCCTAAAATCAACACATAGCTTTGTTACCTCTTTCAATAAAAACAAGAGATCATTAATGGTCCAATGCCTTAATGTTTTCTCTCCTTTCAAAAGAATCGAAAGATTGTTTAATGGTCCAACGCCTTAAATAACCCTTCATTCAATAAATATATATATCTTGCAAAAAAGGATAAAAACAATTTAACCAACGTTCAGTTCTCAAAGAACTACGTAGGTTTGATTTCCTTATCACAATCGAGGGATACGTAGGAGCAAGGGAAACACCCTTGTCGACCTCAAAAAGATAAAAAATATGAAAGGCATAAAAAGACATAAAAGACGTAAAAGGGAACATAAAACAAATTGAAGTCATGTTTGCACATTTGATTAAAGGCTGCCGTCCCTTGTGACGGACGTGTGGGGTGCTAATACCTTCCCCGTGTGTAAATACAACTCCCGAACCTTTCACTTAAAGTTCATAGACCACGTCTTTTCCAGTTTTTTTGATGTTCTCCTCGAATAAACATTGGTGGCGACTCCGCGCGTATTCCTTTCTTGGAAGACGCATCCCGCGAGCCCCGCGTCGCCCTCCCGCCGAAGGGTAGGTTGCGACTCCACTGGGGACTGTTTTTAGAGAGTTAGGCCATTTAATCTTGTGCAATGTTTCATCATGACTTTCTCCTTTGTTGGTTTCCCCTTTATTTTTCTTATGTTCTTGTATATATAACTCTTTGATGCTTTTAGTGTGTTTTAAAAATGTATGCATGAGGTAAATATTTATTCATTTGATGCACACAAACACCAACACACGGTGAGTTAAAAAAAAAGGGCCCTATACCCGGGTTCAGGGGAACATAAGGAGTGGAGGCGAATCTGTGATTATGCTAGGTCTCCGACTTGCTTGATTACAGTGAACCCTCATCTAGAGTTTTCTCTTTGATAACGTATTGTTGCTAGTAGTCCCTACTGCTGCAATATGTTCTTTGAAGGGGATGATACCTCTAGAGACCATCAAGAGAGTTATGACCACCTTGGGAAATATCACTAAAAGCCCTTTTTAGCTCCCTCCCATGTAGGTCCCTAAAATAGGGGCACAGAGCAAACACATTGCGTGCCACTTTTCACACTGCCATGCATGTAGTCCTTAGTGTCATGTACCCTTTTTCTTATATTTGTTTGTGAATATTATGTACATCCCGGTGTTGTGCCTTTCATCATGCACGAGTTTTGTCTTGATCCCCTCTCTTTGGCAAACCAACGGAGGGTCTGTGTCACCTTCTTAAATACATACGTCGGGCACTGTGCTACCCCAAGACATTGTATCTAAGAAGGAGACAATTTCCCGGGCTCCCATATTCATAAATTGCATCTGTGTCATATGCATTTCTTCATGCATTCATCCATTCCACCCATGATAGATGTCGGAGTTTTGATTCGCGCTAGATTTTGTTTCACTTTAGTAAAACATGGGATCAAGTCAAACGCCTTCGCTTAAAAAGAGGTTCTATCAAGTCAAGGTCAAGAGCCTAAGGATCACCAGTCTAAAAGAGTTAGGGCAGTTGATGGGTCAGCTCCAACGACAAGCCTTTCGCAAAGCTTTCAGTAAAATCTGGGACCTAGCCATGGCAGAGGTCTCCACAGAGGCCATTGCCTCCCTCGCCCAATATTATGATCAGCCATTGAGATGCTTCACTTTTGGGGACTTCTAGCTGTCACCCATGGTGGAAGAATTTGAAGAGATCCTAGGATGTCCTCTAGGGGGAAGGAGACCATACCTCTTCTCAGGGTTCTATCCCTCATTAGCTAGAATTTCTAAGATAGTCCAAATCTCGGCGCAGGAATTAGACCACAGAAAGCAAGTCGAAAATGGGGTGGTTGGAATACTGAGAAAATGTTTGGAGGCAAAAGCAAGAATCTTGGCAGGTAAAGGCGAATGGGCCCCATTCATAGACATTCTCGAACTGTTGATCTTCGGAGGAGTCCTCTTTCCAAATGTGGATGGGTTGGTGGATCTAACAGTGATCGACACTTTTCTTGCTTATCATGACTACAAGGAAAGCCCGGCTGTCGCTATGCTAGCCGACCTATATGACACCTTCGACCGAAGATGTGAGAAGAGCGGTACGAGGATTGTTTGCTGCACTCCGGCTCTTTATGTATGGTTGGTTTCGCACCTTTTTCGCCAAGAGGTGAGGCATTCTTGCCCGCTAGAAAGCCACCGTTCATGCACAGAGAAAGAAGGGGCAAATTGGGACCGACTCTTAGCAAACAAAGAAGGAGCATCTGTCAACTGGTTCCCTCGATGGAAAAAAGGAAGAACCGGGATTCTTATTTCGTGCGGAGGATTCCCAAATGTTCCCTTGATGGGGACAAGGGGTTGCATCAGTTACAATCCCGTTCTTGCTATAAGGCAACTTGGCTACTCTATGAGAGGGGCACCACTAGAGGAAGAGCTCGCACCTGTCATTTCATGAGGTTTCAATGAGACCAACATGGAGACACTTTAGAAGGTCCGCAAGGCGTGGGAGGTGGTGCAAAAGAAGGACAAAGAACTCAGGGGCAGTAACAATGGGCCCATCGGTGGCTACCGAAGGTGGTTGAAAGCCCACGTGCAAGGTTTGGATTGGCTCCCGAGTTTGAGAACCGCTAAAAGGGAGGAAGTGGAGGCACCGGAGGAAGACGAAGAGGTGCAGGCCCTTAGGGCAGAACTCGAGCAAGCCCAAACAGTCAAAAAAAGGTTCAAATAAGCAGCTCTGAAAATCTGAAAGGAGAATGCCGAACTGAGAGATATAAATATAGCAACCACCAAAGCCTTGGAACAAGAGACCAAGAGGGCTCGTAGGGAAGAGCACGGCCGGAACAAGTTCTGAGGGGCTCTGTGGGGCAGCAACAGAGACCTTAAGCTCTGGAGAGAGGAAAGGGACCAATCACGAGTAGACAATTTGATCTTGAAAGATGAGTTGAAGGTTTGCTCAAGGTCCAAAAGAAACCTGTCTCAGCGGTTATGCGAGACAGAGACTAACATGTTAGCTATTGTCAGCAAATACCAAGAAGAGATAAATCTAGCCATGACCCACGAGCATAAAGTGGCGGACGAGTATGCCCAAGTGTACGTGGAAAAGGAGGCTAGAGGAAAGGTGATCAACTCGTTACATCAAGAGGCAACGATGTGGATGGACCGATATGCTCTTACCTTGAACGGGAGTCAAGAACTTCCCCGATTGCTAGCCAAGGCCAAAGTGATGGCGGACACCTACTCCGCCCCCGAGGAGATCCATGGACTTCTCGGCTATTGTCAGCATATGATAGATTTAATGGCCCATATAATTAGAAACTGCTAGGAAGCTTGTATTGTCACTTAGATCTTGACTAATTATAACTTTCTGAATAAAATGAGTTTATCCCATATTTTTACTCCAAAGTCAGTGCGAATCAAATCACTCCCCATTTTATCTCTAGCATGCATTCATTTTTCTTTACCTACTCCTCACGTTTGGTTTTTTAGGAAATACACCATAACTAAACGCGCCCCAAGGTATGCCTATCGCACCAGATCCAAATCTAGAACGATGGGTGATCAAGAGGAGACACAGGAACAAACGAAAGCCGACATGTCGGCTTTGAAAGAACAAATGGCTTCCATGATGGAGGCCATGTTAGGAATGAGACAAATCATGGAGAAAAATGTGGCCACCGCTGCCGCTGTTAGTTCGGCTGCTGAAGCAGACCCAACTCTCCTAGCTACTGCGCACCATCCTCCCCCAAACGCGGTAGGACGAGAAAGGAGCACACTGGGGCATAACAGCAACCCCCATTTGGGATACAACCGGGTGGCTTACCCATATGGATTACCGCCTAATTACACGCCGCCAGTCATGCATGATGACGCGGGTCATGTCCCTTCCCCCAACCTTGAAGGGGAGCCTCCTCGATAGCCCGACGAGGTCCATGAAGATCATCGAGAGTATGCCCAAGGGGATGTCGATTTCTACCCCCCGATCCCCGTCAAGGGGCCGACACCCAACACATTGCCTCAGCACAACCTCACAGCACAACCAATATTCTTGTCCACAAAAGGACCACCCCCGGCGGCGGAAGAAAGAAGGAAACTCGATCTCATCGAGGAGAGATTGAGAGTTATTGAAGGCTTTGGCGACTATCCGTTCGTGGACATGGTGGATCTTTGCTTGGTACCGGATGTCATCATCCCCCTAAAATTCAAAGTACCTGAGTTCAACAAGTACAAAGGGACGACTTGTCCTAAGAACCATCTCAAGATGTATTGTCACAAGATGGGGGCGCATTCTAGGGATGAAAAATTGTTAATGCACTTTTTAGAAGATAGCTTGGCTGGAGCCGCGGTCATTTGGTATATTAATCTGAAAGCTTCCCGCGTCCGTACTTGGAAGGATCTGATTACTACCTTCCTTAGGCAATATCAGTACAATTCCGATATGGCTCCCGACCGCACTCAGTTGTAGAATATGGTCAAGAAGGAAAGTGAGGCCTTTAAAGAGTACGCTCAACGGTGGAGGGACCTGGCAGCACAAGTGGCCCCACCCATGGTCGAAAGGGAGATGATTACCATGATGGTAGACACCTTGCCAGTGTTGTACTATGAGAAGTTGGTAGGCTACATGCCTTCCAGCTTTGCGAACTTGGTATTCACCGGAGAAAGAATCGAAGTAGGGTTGAAGAGAGGGAAGTTCGATCACGTCTCCTCCACAAGTACCAATGCTAGGAGAATCAGAGCAATTGGGGCAAAAAGGAAGGAAAGGGATACCCATGCCGTCACTTCAGCGCCCACATGGGTCAAACCCCCATAGACCTCTCATGGTACACATCAGTACGCACAACATCATCCGAGCTTCTCAACTTGCGCCGGGAACTCCTCCAATTCAGCACCCGTACAACCTAGAGCGCCCACCCCCATCCAGAAGGAGGCCCCCCAAGCTCCGGCTCCAACCATGACTCGCCCAGCCGGAAAAGCCCACTTTGGTGTCGGTTCCAACGCAATGAGGAACTTTCCCCCGAGACCGATTCCAGAATTCACCCCAATCCCAATGACGTACGATGACCTCTTGCCATCCCTCATCTCCAACCAAATGGCCATAATAATTCCCGGGAAGATCTACCAACATCCTCTCCCAACGTGGTATGACCCTGACGCAACTTGCACATACCATGGGAAAACCCCGGGCCAATCCACCGAAAAATGCCTGGCCCATAAATACAAGGTCCAACATTTGATAGACGCCGGATGACTGACGCTTCAAGAGGATCAGCCTAACGTGAAAACAAACCCGCTCGCCAATCATAAAGGGGGAGCAGTTAATGCCATTGAGTCGGATAAACCGCGCAGGTCTAAACCTTTAAAGGATGTGATGACCCCCAGGAGGTTTATCTACGAGGCCCTACAAAAGGAGGCGTAATTCCCCACGGTGGGCATGAAGAGGATTCTTGTTTGTTGCATCCCGGCGAGCTACATAACATGGAAACATGTTTAGTAGTGGAGGAATTGTTGCAACAGATGATAGATCAGGGCCGACTGGAAGTCGGCGATGAGGGGAGGGAAGAGCAGCATATATGTATGCAGTCCGCAGATGAGATAAGTTTTGGAAGGCCTAAACCTTTGGTGATATATTTCACCAAGGATGCAGCATCACAAAAGCCCCGATACCCCTCGGTAGCTAAACCTGTTCCTTTCCCATACCGAAATAGCCACGCAGTCCCGTGGAGGTATGCACCTCTGAGTGAAAGGAGAGAAGAGGCCACCGACATCAGCTCGTTGTCAGCCAAGGTGACCAATATCACGGGGCTGAGCGGCATGACCCGTAGCGGTCACGTGTTTGCACCCCCCGACCTACCGACTCAACCCGCAAATGTTAAGTGGATGGCAAAGATGGTGGAAGAACAGAATGACAAAACGACCCTTACTTCAAACGAGGATATTCCGATGAAAGGTCTTCCGAAGAAAAGGGATGGTTGTGGCAAGAAGGAAGTATCACTAGAGGAAGCAAGCGAGTTTCTCCGCATTATTCAGTAGAGCGAGTTCAAGGTCATTGAGCAACTCAACAAAACCCCGGCCAAGGTCTCTCTTTTGGAATTACTCATGAGCTCTGAGCCTCATCGGGCTTTGCTGGTAAAGGTCTTGAACGAAGCTCATGTGGCCCAAGATATCTCTGTAGAAGGTTTTGGAGTGCTCGTCAATAATATCACCGCCACACAAGTATCTCGCCTTCGCCGAAGAAGAAATCCCTGTCGACGGGAGAGGGCATAACAGGGCTCTGCATGTATCAGTCAAATGCATGGACCACGTCGTGGCCAAGGTGCTCATCGATAACGGTTCCAATTTAAACGTAATGCCCAAAAGCACGTTGGAGAAATTACCGTTTAATGCTTCCTATCTAAAGCCAAGTTCCATGGTGGTCCGTGCTTTTGACGGCACCCGCCGAGAGGTTAGGGGAGAGATCGACCTCCCTGTATAGATAGGCCCCCATACCTTTCAAATAATGGTTATTAACCCCGCTTACAGCTGCCTTTTGGGGCGCCCGTGGATCCACTCGGTGGGAGTCGTTCCCTCTACACTCCACCAAAAATAGAAATTCATAGTAGAGGGGCATTTGGTTATCGTATCGGGCAAGGAAGACATCTTGGTGAGTTTCCCGTCCTCTATGCCATATGTGGAAGCCGCAGAGGAGTCATTAGAAATAGCCTTCAAATTTTTTGAGGTGGTAAGCATTGCCTCTGTAGATTCCTTCTCTGGGCAACCTCGCCTGTCCGATACGGCAGTAATGGTGGCCCGAGTGATGTTGGGGAATGGTTACGAGCTCGGAATGGGTTTAGGCAAGGACAACGGCGGCAGAACCAGCCTGATAAGCACCAGAGGAAACCGTGGGAAGTTTGGGTTAGGCTATAAACCCACACAAGCGGACATAAGAAAAAGCGTTGCAGGAAGGAAGAGCGGAGGTCAAGGCTCGCGATTAAAACAAGAAGTCGAAGGGGGCCTGCCCTGTCACATAAGTAGGAGCTTTATAAGCGCGGGTCTAGGACACGAAGGCCAAGTCGTTGCGATATGCGAAGATGATTCTCCGAGTGGGTCGGAGTTGGTACGACCATGCCCTCCTGGTTTTCGACTAGGAAATTGGCGACAAGCATAATGTAACCCTTTGTGGCTTTTAAACTCTACGGTTGGGCCTAGGCTTTAGAGTTTCCTTTTGTTAAGGCATTATGTCTTTTGTTCCTGAATTTATAATATAAAGATCTTTCTTCATCTGTTCCTACGTCTCTACCCATTCTCATTCATTTGCATGTTTATTTCTTTACGTTTAAAACGTCAAATCCAACGACGAGTCCCTCGAAGGTACTAATACCTGGGACTCGACCATCGATTTCGAGCAAGAAACGGATTAGACAGAGGATGAAGAGGACAAAGATGTGGGACTTCCCCCAGGGTTGGAGAAGATCGTCGCCCATGAGGACCAAGAAATGGGGCCTCTTCAAGAAGAGACGGAAATAGTGGACTTAGGAACCGGAAACAGGAAGAAGGAAGTAAAGATAGGCATGGGTATGACCGCCCCCATCCGTGAAGAGTTGACAGCCCTACTAAAGGACTACCAAGACATCTTTGCTTGGTCGTACCAAGATATGCCCAGTTTAAGTTCTGATATCGTACAACACAGATTACCTCTAAATCCTGAGTGTTCCCCGGTAAAACAGAAAGTGAGGAGGATGAAGCCCGAGACATCCTTGAAAATAAAAGAAGAGGTAAAGAAACAATTTGACACTAGTTTTTTGGCTGTCGCTCGGTACCCAGAATGGGTTGCCAACATTGTACCGGTCCCTAAGAAGGATGGGAAAGTATGAATGTGCGTAGATTATCGGGACCTGAATCGGGTCAGTCCCAAAGACAATTTTCCTTTGCCGCACATTGATATCCTCATGGATTCCTTCATGGATGGGTTCTCCGATTACAATCAGATAAAAATGGCATCGGAGGATATGGAAAAGACTACCTTCGTCACCCTGTGGGGAACGTTCTGTTATAAGGTGATGTCCTTTGGACTCAAGAACGCCAAGGTAACTTATCAACGGGCTATGGTGGCTTTGTTCCATGATATGATGCACCGAGAAATCGAGGTTTGTGTGGAGGACATAATTGCCAAGTCTAAGACCGAGAAGGAACACCTTGTCAACCTACGAAAGTTGTTCGAAAGGCTTAGGAAGTATCAATTGAGGTTAAACCCCGCTAAGTGCACCTTCGGGGTCAAATCAGGGAAATTGCTAGGTTTCATCGTGAGCCAAAAAGGGATAGAGGTGGACCCCAAAAAGGTGAAGGCCATCCTTGAGATGCCGGAACCCCGTACCGAGAGGCAGGTCCGAGGTTTCCTGAGACGTTTGAATTATATTGCCAGATTCATATCACAGCTCACCGCTATTTGTGAGCCGTTGTTCAAACTCTTATGCAAAAACCAATCCGTAAAAAACCAATCCGTCCGCTGGAACGAGGATTGTCAAGAGGCGTTTGGAAGGATCAAACAGTGTCTCATGAACCTTCCTGTGCTTATGCCACTGGTACCCGAAAGGCCTCTCATCTTGTATATAACGATTTTGGACGAATCGATGGGGTGTATGCTGGGGAAACATGACGAGTCCGGGAAGATAGAGCGTGCTGTCTACTACTTGAGTAAGAAGTTCACAGCCTGTGAAATGAATTACTCCCTGCTCGAAAGAACGTGTTGCGCTTTAGTTTGGGCGTCCCACCGGCTAAGACAATACATGCTGAACCATACCACCTGGTTGATATGCAAGATGGACCCGGTTAAGTACATCTTTGAGAAGCCTGCTCTCACAGGACGGATTGCTCGGTGGTAAGTTTTGCTATCCGAGTTTGATATAGTTTATGTCACCCAAAAGGCGATAAAAGGAAGCGCCTTGGCAGATTATTTGGCTCAGCAGCCTCTCAACGACTATCAGCCCAAGCATCCCGAGTTCCCAAATGAGGACATTATGGCCTTATTTGAAGAAAAGTTAGACGGGGACCGGGACAAGTGGACTGTGTGGTTTGACGGAGCGTCAAACGTTCTAGGCCATGGCATTGGAGCAGTATTGGTCTCTCTAGACAATCAATGTATACCTTTCACGGCCAGGCTGGGGTTAGACTGCACCAACAATATGGCTGAATATGAAGTGTGTACCCTGGCCGTCTAGGCGGCAATTGACTCTAATGTCAAAATGCTCAAAGTGTACGGGGACTCAGCACTGGTGATCCACCAGCTGAGAGGGGAATGGGAAACTAGAGACCCCAAGCTGATATCCTACCAAGCCTATATCAAGGAGTTGGCTGATTCCTTTGATGAGATCTCCTTCCATCACGTCCCCCGAGAGGAAAATCAAATGGCGGACGCGCTTGCTACTTTGGCGTCCATGTTCCAGCTAACACCGCACGGGGACCTACCATACATTGAGTTCTGGTGTCGTGGAAGACCCGCGCATTGTTGTCAGGTGGAAGAGGAACGGGATAGTAAGCCTTGGTATTTCGATATCAAGCGATACGTTGAAAGCAAAAAGTACCCACCAGAGGCTTCCGACAACGACAAAGGGACATTGAGGAGATTGGCGGCCGGTTTCTTCATGAGCGGGAGCATACTATATAAAAGAAACCATGACATGACCCTCTTGCGATGCGTGGATGCCAAAGAGGCGAACCACATGATCGAGGAAGTCCACAAGGGTTCATTTGGAACGCACGCCAATGGGCATGCTATGGTCAGGAAGATCATGAGAGCGGGTTATTACTAGCTCACCGTGGAAAGTGATTGCTGCATCCATGTAAGGAAATGCCATAAATGTCAAGCGTCCACGGACAATGTCAATGCTCCGCCACATCCCTTGAATGTCATGTCCGCCCCTTGGCCTTTTTCCATGTGGGGGATAGACGTCATAGGGGCCATCGAACCCAAGGCTTCGAACGGTCATCGCTTCATTCTCGTGGCGATAGATTATTTCACCAAATGGGTCGAAGCGGCTTCCTACACCAATGTCATGAGGGGTGTAGTGGTTAGATTCATAAAGAGGGAGCTGATTTGTCAGTACGGACTCCCTAGGAAGATCATTACTGACAATGGCACCAATCTAAATAAAAGAATGATGCAGGAAATGTGTGCGGATTTCAAAATCCAGCATCACAATTCCACGCCCTACCGACCAAAAATGAACGGAGCCGTGGAACCATCCAACAAGAATATTAAGAAAATTATTCAGAAGATGACAGTGTCATACAAAGATTGGCATGAGATGTTGCCTTTTGCCCTGCATGGATACCGAACTTCGGTACGAACTTCTACTGGGGCAACACCGTATTCCTTGGTTTATGGGATGGAAGCGGTACTCCCATTCGAAGTAGAGGTCCCTTCCCAGAGGATACTAGCAGAATCAGGCTTAGAAGAATCGGAGTGGGCTCAAACACGCTACGACCAACTCAATCTTATTGAAGGTAAGCACTTGACGGCCATGAGCCATGGGCGCCTATATCAACAAAGAATGAAGAACACGTTCGACAAGAAGGTGCGCTTGCACAAGTTCCATGAGGGGGACCTTGTGCTGAAAAAGATGTCCTACGCTATTAAAGATAATCAAGGGAAGTGGGCCCCAAACTACGAAGGACCTTTCATTGTGAAAAGGGCTTTTTCCAGAGGGGCCCTAGTGCTTACAACATGGATGGCGAGGAGCTACCTTTACCCGTGAACTCTGATGTTGTCAAGCGATACTATGCTTAGAATCTGGGGCAATTAAGGATATCGCTGCATGTTCTATTATTTTTATGTGTGTTCTTCTTGGTTTCCCCCAGGGATTCTCGTCTGCTGTATATTTCTCGTCACAGTCTTTTAAAAGAAGAGAACATGAGTTCGAGGATTCAGTCCTCACTTTGTGCTTTAAACCATGTGCAGTTTGTGATAACCTGAGCCTTTTCGCTCAGTCCATGGGATGCCCCAAGCGCTTAATTAAAACTGAACCTAACCCGCTTTCACTAAAAAGATTGTTGCATTTGAAAACACTCATGCATACGCATACGCATGCATATTTTGTGATGACAGGGGCAGAATTGTCTTAGGCAGTGGCCAGATTCCGGGACAAAGCTGAAGGCAGAAACCAACCAAGGTAAAACAGTAATGCGGCCACAGTTTGCCGCGCAATGTTGTTTCATACTTTCAGGTACTTAGGAACGGACGCAAGTAGAGGCTATGGTCACGACCGATAGATCGTTGTCCCTTGCCCAGCTCCGGACAAACGGAAAGCGCCGCTGGGAGGCAACCTAGTATCCTTTAAATTCCCAGTAATTATTACTGTTGTGTCTTTAAGGTAAATATTGGATGCCTAATCTACCCTGAGGGGCGTTCAAGTAAGCGAATGCCGACCCATAGGAAGCCGTACTTATTTCTTCCCCAACTCAAAAAAAAATGCAGGTTAGCTCGCCTGGGCGAGCAACCCCTGCACGAAGGGGGTTAAAAAAGGGGAAGGGGGAAGTTTTCTGCACCCAAAAACTCTCCCCCCTCATTCAAAAACGAAGGCTCACGGGATTCACGAGTTTTGCAGCCCTTAGGTCACCATTTTTCCGCGCTTTTGATTCCATTTTGCACTATTATTCATCTCCAACAAGTAAGTACCTCATTCTTGGGCTCTCTAGCTTTCCATTGATGTATTTTGGTGCTCTAAGTTGCATGTATTTGCTAAAAAACGTGAGGGATTTATCCTTGAATTGTTGCTTGTTTTTGTTGAATCAAGGGGTTGTCGGGGATGGCCTTAGGCCTAGGTTGTGTTCTGGAATAATGGGGCATGCCACATTGCCCCCATTCCCTTGATTTTCATGCCTAAACATGCGCCCACCAAGTTTTCGGTGAAATGCCTCAATGGCATTCGCGCATGATTTTGTGAAACTTAGCTTGTGGAACAAATTATGCACATATGGCTGCCATTGTGAGTGTGTGGGCAGTTTTGTAAAAGTTAGACTAAAGTGCCAAAAGCATGACTTACGCTTAGGAATCTAAGTTGTTGGTTTTGAATGTAAAAGATGCATGAATATTAGAACATGTTTGTGAGGTTTTTGACTAGAATTTGAATTTCCTGCCTCATGAGGAGTACCTTGCACCTAGGTAGCATGAAAAATACCTTTCAATAGTATGTATATATGTTGAATATATAGCATGAAAATGCCTTGCAAAGTGTGTAAATAGAAAAAAATACCCTTCAATAAAACGTGTATATGTTGAATAGGTGGTCAAGCGCTTTACCAATGTACACACGTTTGAATATGGCACAAGAATGCTTCCCAAAATAAATATATGATGTGGAATTGCCTCTCAAGTGTAGATAGATGGCATGAAAATTCCTTTTCAAATAAATGCAAGTGTGTATGTGACATGAGATTGGCTCTCCAATGTGCATATATGTATAAATAAATGTGAATGAAACAACAAAAAATTTTGTATGTTAATGAAATACTTCAAATGTGCGTAGGTAATTTTTGGTAGCAAAATACTTTGAATATGGACATGTGTTATTTTGGCACAATACCTTGAGCATGCATATATGAATTCTTTTCAAAAAAATATATGTGGTAACTAGGATGTTTTGAATGTCCTTGTATATTGATATAAATAGCAGGATACTCTGCGTGTATGCACGTTCATAAATGTTCTTCTTTAAGGAAATGCGTGCACAAGTTTGTTCTAAATCGAAAAGATTAGCATGTCGTTTTTGCTTCGAAATAGCATTTCCTTGTAAATTAACTTCCCAAATGTTTGTCCTCGCAGGAAATGGCTCCGAAAAAGCTTTCCGCAAAGAGATCTAGGAGGGACGCCGTGGCTGAAGGGACCAGTGCCGCCCCCGAGTTTGATAGCCACCGTTTCAGGAGCACCGAGCACCAACAGTGCTTCGAGGCCATCAAAGGATGGTCGTTCCATAGAGAGAGACGCGTCCAGCTCAGGGACGATGAGTACACAGATTTTCAGGAGGAGATAGCTCGCCAACGTTAGACGTCGCTGGTGAGTCCCATGGCTAAGTTTGACCCTGATATAGTCCTAGAGTTTTATGCTAATGCTTGGTCCACATAAGAGGGAGTGTGAGACATGCGGTCATGGGTGAGGGGTCAGTGGATTCCCTTTAATGCAGATGCCCTCAGCCAGTTCCTGGGTGACCCGCTAGTGTTGGAGGAAGGCCAGGAGTGCAAGTTTAGTCAGAGGAGGAACAGGGCCGATGGGTTCGACGAGGAGGCCATTGCCCAGTTGTTATGCACCCTGGGGCAGGATTTCGCCCGGACTGTTGCAGGGAGACGGGTGCGGATCATGCGCACCAGTATGACCACCTTGACCCGGATGTGAATGACATTGCTGCTTAGCAATGTCCTGCCTAGTGATCATAATTCCGATCTCCCTTTGCTGAAGTGTCAGCTGGTGTATGCCATCCTGACACGGATGAGCGTCCACGTGGCTCAGTTGATTGCTGATGCCATCTATTTATTTACAGGTATGCCACCCACCAGACACCCTCTAGACCCGAATAAGTCTAACAGGGCCCTGGGGTTTCCGGCAATGATCACGGGCCTCTGCCAGTCATTCGGGGTTCCCGTCACGCCTAGTAAGGTGATCTGACCGCCGATCACCCGGGCCTTCATTGAGAAGTATTGCACGCCTAGGCCGGCGCAGGATGATACACCTCAGGCCACAGACGCACTGCTACCACCTCATCAGGCTGATCCCGCTGGGTCACTAGGCATGGAGCGTTATCTACAGCACTTGGTTTGCCAGCAGGCGGCCAACCACCGGGGGCAGGTGAAGATACATGAATGTCTCTACCAGCTCAGCCTCAGTCAGCATGGGCAGGGTTTCGCTCCTTTTGCATGCCCTACCCCAGCGTAGTTTAGGGCTGAGGTCGCATGGCCTGGAGATTGACTCGAGGCCCATGCAGGGGAGGCGCCTGCAGAATCCCCCGGCGATGCAGAGGAGGCCCGTATGGAGGAGGAGATGACGGACTTGCTCGGTTTCTTGGGAGGAAGCGGGGCCACGTGACCAAGGTCACCGCACTTTTTATTGACATTACTATTTTTGTTAGTTTGCTGTTGACGTTTTCTGTTATTGTCTATATGCAATTGACATTACTATTTTTTTGTTTTTGTCTATATGGTTACTAACGTTGCTGTTATTATTTTGGTTTGGCGTTATGGCTCTCAGTTATTTCGTCACCATTTTTGCGACTTACCATTTCGTGCGTTCTTTTCATTTACCTTGTGGTTAGACGTAGGTAGGTAGTGTACGCCCCTGTCTGCACGATCTTTTTGAAGAAAAAGAGAAGGAAAAAAAAGGGAGAGCGAGCAAAGAAAGAAAAAGGAAAAAGAGAAAAAAATAGAAAATAAGTTATCTAGCTAAAAAAACCAACATGCTTTTGAAAGAGATAACTTCCAACTTTTCTTTGAAAAAATTCACTGATCATAAAAAATGTGTATACACCTGAAGGGTGAATGCTGTGAAAATTTTCCCGAACGCCCAAAATGGACTCGGATGAATGCGTGAATTGATAAAAGAACATGTTTTGGAAACACTGGGTTGACTTAAATAGAGAAAACAAATCTTGAGTCCTAGTATCACATGACTATAAAAACTTGATGCTTGAGTGTCCACATAGGTGCATGCATGACCAGTTTTGCATAAAATTTCCTAATCATCATTGTTGCATGTGTATCATGGAAATAATGTGGGACATCCCCTTTATCCCCGAACCGCTGACCAAACCCTGACATATATCATGACCAACCGTTCTACAAGCCTTGAGCCAAAATCCCAACTTACCATAAACCTTGACCCAGGGTGAGAATGTCAATCCTTGCCCTCAAAAGAAAAAAAAAGAAAAGAAAGAAAATTCTCAATCAAAAGAGTGAGAGAAAGCAAAAGAAAAAACACAAAAGAAAGAAAATTCCCGATCAAGGATTAGAAGAAAACAGAAGAAATATGCAGAAAGGTCTTTGGACCAGACAATATCGGAACAATACAGAATTGTCACCAAGTAAACAAAAAAAGAAAGGAAACCACGACCTAAAGTGGTCCTCTCCCTTTGATTGCCAACCAAAATCCTGTGCGTCGGTGACTTGTTCACCTCACACTAAACAAAAACAGAAAAGGAAAAGGCTAAAAAATTTCATTTAGAAAATTTCATCGGCATACTCTCCTTCCCCGGTAGACACATTGTTTTTCATCCAAAAAGCATATGTTGCTCTGATCAGTTGGAAGTTTTGTCTCTTTACTAATGCATGTTCGCATTTTAATAAAGAAAACACCGAGACTATTTTAGTCTCACAAGTTATCCAGAACAACGTAGGTCTGAGTTCCTCATTGAGGATACGTAGAAGCAAGAGCCTTGCTTTTGTCGACCACCCCACCTTTTGTTACTGTGACCCAAGAGTCTGATTTTCGCCATTCAGACACAGTTGTGTCCGATGGCACGCAGAGACAAATTATGGTCATTCTACGTCTTTTTTCATCCAGAGGCGGCGGGCCCGAGGACATGCGGAGACAAATTATGGTAATTTCGCTCACCTTTTGTCATCCAGACACAATCGTGACCGATGGCACGCAGAGACTAACGTCGTCTCTTGCACCTTTGCCATCCAGACAAATTCGTGTTTGATGGCACGCAGAGACTAACGTTGTCTTCTGCACCTTTGTCATCTAGAGGCGGCGAGCCCAATGACATGCGAAGACAAATTATGGTCATTTCGCACACTTTTTTGCCATTCAGTCACAGTTGTGTCCGATGGCACGCAGAGACAAATTATGGTCATTCTGCGTCTTTTGTCATCCAGAGGCGGCGGCCCCGATGACATGCGATGACAAATTATGGTCATTCCGCTCACCTTTTGCCATCCAGACACAATCGTGACCGATAGCATGCAGAGACTAACGTCGTCTCCTGCACCTTTGCCATCCAGACACAATCGTGTCTGATGGCACGCAGAGACTAACGTCGTCTTCTGCACCTTTGTCATCCAAAGGCGGCAGGCCCGATGACATGCAGGAACCATTTGGTCCCGCACCTTTTCACCTTTTGTCATCCAGAGGTGGCGGGCTCGATGACATGCAAGAACCATTTGGTCCTGCACCTTTTCACCTTTTGTCATCCAGAGGCGGCAGGCCCGATGACATGCGGGAACCATTTGGTCCCGGAGCTTTTCACCTTTTGTCATCCAGAGGTGGCGGGCTCGATGACATGCGGGAACCATTTGGTCCCGCACCTTTTCACCTTTTGTCATCCAGAGGCGGCAGGCCCGATGGCATGCGGGGAACCATTTGATCCCGCACCTTTTTCACTACCCAGAAACAATCAAGTCTGATAGCGCGCGGAGACAAATTATGGTCATCCGCGCCTTTCGTCGACCGAGAGGAACAAATTTGACAATATCAGGATGATGTGTCAGTACTGATCACTTTCACAATTTTTGCAGGTTCCGCTGGCAGGGAGATTGACCGGCCAAATGGTGTTTCGCTCGAACGAAATTAGTGTCTTATCTTTACTTCCCTTTTATCTCTAATAAAAGACAAGTAAAGAGGGGCAATTGTCATACCCTAATTTCGTCCGGGGACCATCCGTTTGTTGGGATGCATCCCTCGTTTGACCACTTCGAGGTACTTGGCACCCATCGTTAGGCAATCCGTGAGTTTCTGTGACAATCCTTGAATTTCCGTGACATGCCGGAAGTCAAGAGGAAGTGTTAATGCACAATTCGTAAAGTTCTGTAACATTCCGGAAGCCAAAGAAGGGATGATTGCGTAATTTGTAAGGTTTTGTGATATTATGGAAAGAAAACAAGTATCGTTACGTAATTCGTAAAGTTCCATAACGTTACAGAAAAAGAATCAACAAAAAAAGGCAGGGGGGTGTATTTAATAAACAGGGGCTGCAAATAGCAACCAGGCCCACTTGGGCCTTCCAGGATGTTCCCCAGAAGGCGGTGCCTTCTTGAGGAAGCAACCTAGCTCGCCTGGGCGAGCTGGGTGGCAAGCTTCTCCCTCTTTTTCCTATAAATAGGGGGAGGAGGGCAGAACAAAAATGTTCAACCCTCTTGGTATCTGAGAATCACTTAAAATTAGTGAGAAAAATTGTTTCCGTGAAGAAAATTCAAGCCGAGGCGCTTCCGTAATGCTTCCGAGACGTTTCCGTGGGTGATTTCGCAAAGATTGTAAACCGATCTTCAGTCTTCAACCGGTAAGTTCCCGAAATCGAACTTTTCAATTCATTCTATGAATCCTCAGTGGTCCCCACTTGTTTCGCATGCTTTTATTTTCATTTTCATTTACTTTACATACCCCCTTTTGACATGCTTTAGTCATTTATTTGAGTTATTTTCTCACCTAATCAAAAATAAAATAAATTTCCACCGATCATTCGTATTGTAACATCCTTTAATTTCTCTTAAAATGAAATCCAATCGTTCGGTCATGCCATAATCACGTTTAAAACCAAAAAAGAGGCAAAATAATAATATAATAATCAAAAATATCTTTTAGTAAAATAAATCAAAAAATTCAATCGGACGTTTTTCTTTGGGATTTTTCTTTCTTAATCAAATTGACTAATAACCAAACTGAAACTAAGGCTAAAATCAATTCATGAATCAAACTTTTGTCATCACCTAAAAAACCGTTTTTAAGGTCCAACGCCTTGAAATGGTCTTTTCCGCTTTTATTGGTTAAACGTGGATTTCTAAAAAACCCTAAAATCAACATGTAGCTTTGTTACCTCTTTCAATAAAAACAAGAGATCATTAATGGTCCAATGCCTTAATGTTTTCTCTCCTTTCAAAAGAATCGAAAGATTGTTTAATGGTCCAACGCCTTAAATAACCCTTCATTTAATAAATATATATATATATCTTGCAAAAAAGGATAAAAACAATTTAACCAACGTTTAGTTCTCAAAGAACTACGTAGGTCTGATTTCCTTATCACAATTGAAGGATACGTAGGAGCAAGGGAAACACCCTTGTCGACCACAAAAAGATAAAAAATATGAAAGGCATAAAAAGACATAAAAGACGTAAAGGGAACATAAAACAAATTGAAGTCATGTTTGCACATTTGATTAAAGGCTGTCGTCCCTTGTGACGGATGTGTGGGGTGCTAATACCTTCCCCGTGCATAAATACAACTCCCGAACCTTTCACTTAAAGTTCATAGACCACGTCTTTTCCGGTTTTTTTGACATTTTCCTCGAACAAATGTTGGTGGCGACTCCGCGCGTATTCCTTTCTTGGAAGACGCATCCTGCGAGCCCTGCGTCACCCTCCCGCTGAAAGGTAGGTTGCGATAGTAGTGTTGCAACCTAACCTTTCACAAGAGGGAGACGCAAGGCTCACGGGTGCATCTTCCAAGGAAGGAAAATGTGCGTAGTCGCCACCAACGTTTATTCGAGGAAAACGTTAGACAAACAAAAAGTGGGTTTACGAACTTTAAGTATGAAAGTTTCGGGAGTTGTTTTTACACACAGGGAAGGTATTAGCACCCCACGCGTCTGTCACAAGGAACGATAACCTCTTATCGAGTGTGTAAATCATGACTTCAAAATTATGTATTTTCCCTTTTTATGCTTTTTTATGTATTTTCTTGTGTTTTTATGTTTTTTACTTTTTTGTGGTGGACAAGGGTGTTTCCCTCGCTCCTACGTATTCCTCAATTGTGATGAAGAAATCAGACCTACGTAGTTCTTTGAAAAGCAAGAGAGTTATGCGGGGTGTTGATTTTAGACTTTTAAACGGTTTGTTTTCACCGATAAAAGTAACAAGGGACCGTTAAGGTGTTGGACCTTGAAACGGTTTCAAATGACCTTTTTGTGGGAAAATGCTTGATTTGTGAGTTGATTTTAGCCTTAGATTCACTTGGTTATCTCTCAACTCTTTAAAGAGGACTTTCAAAGTAAAAGATGTCCGGTTGACACTTATTTTATTATTTTTTGGTTTAACCGAGGTTATGGCATGAACAATCAATTGAATTTTATTTTAAAGGCGATTAAATGAGATTACAACACAAACGATCGGTTGAAATTCATTTAAACATTAATTAAGTGATGTTACGGGTTAAATGATCGATCAAAACTCGCTTAAAACGTAGAAAAAGAATACCGAAAGTAGAAGAATGAAAATGAAAACATATAAAGCAAGAATGGACCCCTAAGGGTGCATAGAATGA
The DNA here is from genome assembly GCF_004193775.1 of Glycine soja. Taxonomy (NCBI): domain Eukaryota; kingdom Viridiplantae; phylum Streptophyta; class Magnoliopsida; order Fabales; family Fabaceae; genus Glycine; species Glycine soja. Next base: position 6,993,225 of record NC_041014.1, on the reverse strand, counting down.
ATTCAAAGCTTCAAAATCAAAAACTAACTGGATGAAGATCGATGAATGATGAAGAACGAACGAAGAACAGCGAAGAACGTCCACGGATTCGATCACATAAATGTCACGGAGCCGCCTCGGCTTGGATTGTTTCCTTCTTTCTTCTTCTCTTCACTAATTTTAAGTGAATTATGAGTGCTAAAAGAGTTGAACCCCTTCCCCTCAGCCCCAAAGAACTTTTTATAGAAAAATGGGGCAAGGTGGTTGCTTCCACCTGAAGTAACCCCCCTCCAAAACCTTCTAGATAGGCCTAGATGCTAGGGACACCCCCCAGTTTGATCAATGCACCCCTCATTTTTATGTTACTGGCTGATTTCCTTCTGAAACATCACGAAACTTTACGACTTACACGGCGATGAGTGTTAAGCATTTCATAGTGGTCAACCAAGGTCCTCACATTGACAAACAATTGTCCCTGGACGAAATTAGGTTATGACAGGTAGCAAAAAAATGCCTTTCAACTGTGGATAGGTAGCAAAAAATGCCTTGCAAAATATGTATACATGTTGGATAGGTAGCATGAGAATGCCTTTCAAAAAATATATGCGTACATATGTGGATATGTAGCATAAGAAAATTCTTTGCAAAAACATGTAGGTGTATGTCATAAAATGCCTTTCACCAAAATATATGTATGTGCATGTATATAAATATATGTATAACCCATGCATCAATGTGTAAGTTTTTTATCTAATTACACATTGGCATTTTCGTTTGGCAAAAAGAAGTGTGCGCACCATTTTAGTTTGAGTGGCCTTTATTGTGATAAATTGGTATTTCTTGTAAACTAAACTTTACAAATGTGTCCTTACAAGAAATGGCTCCGAAGAAGCTTTCGGCCAAGAGGTCCAGGAAAGATGCCGCTGGAGAGGGTTCTAGTGCGGCCCCACAGGCAGATGTGGATTTTGATGGACATAGGTTCTAGAGTGAGGAACACCAATAACGATTTGAGGCCATTAAAGGTTGGTCGTTCCTCAGGGAGAGGCGAGTCCATCTGAGGGACGAAAAGTATGCTGAGTTTCAAGAGGAAATTGCCCGGAGGCAATGGGCTCAGCTTGTAGCACCCATGGCTAAGTTCGATCCTGAGATAGTCATGGAGTTCTATGCGAACACTTGGCCTACAGAAGAGGGAGTCAGAGACAAGTGCTCCTGGGTGAGGGGCCAATGGGTTCCTTTCGATGAGGATGCCATCAACCAGTTTCTGGGGCATCCATTGATCTTGGAAGAAGGCCAGCGTTGTGAGTTTTCCCAGCGGAGGAGTGAGGCCTCTGGCTTCGACGAGGAGGCTATCAGCCAGTTGCTGTGCGTTCCGAGGTAGGACTTTGCCCGGAGCGTAGCAAGGAGACAGGTGCGAATCATGCGCACCAGCATCACCACCCTCACGTAGATCTAGATGATGTTGCTGCTTAGCAACATTCTCCCCAGCGACCATAATTCAGACCTCCCCCTGCCAAAGTGTTAACTGGTCTACCCCATTCTGACTCAAGTAAGTGTCCATGTTGCCCAGCTGATTTTGGATGCTATCTATCAGTTTCCAGGGATTAAACCTCCAAGACACGCAGTGGACCCAGAGAAGTCCAATAGGGCCCTTGGGTTTCTTGCTGTGAGCAGCCAACTACAGATGCACCACTGGTCGACGGTCGGCAAGTGCATCCGATCGCGCAAGTAGTATAAAACGATAAGAACCTAGTATCGAACTCTTGGGGAACTTGTTTTACTTGGTTAAGCTGTGGTTCAGTAAATAAGCGTCTTGTTGTAAAAGGTTTGTGTGTAGTATGGACACGTGTGTAAACTAACTAATCAAAGGTAAATAAAAAGGTGAGTAGTGGTGGGTGCAAAGGAAGATGGTCAACATGTTAGTCTTCCTACTGGGCGACTGATGCTATTAAAGATGTTCTTTGCCTAACAATGTTCTTGTGTTCTATGTTGTCTCCTTGACTGCTAAACCCCAATGTCTCGTGCATGTTTAGCCTAATCCTAATCAAGCATCTTCCTCAGATCCCTCTTGTTGGACTAAACTTGACCAAAACTGCATTGACACATACATACCAACAACTAGGTTACCGTACCCCGATCTCTCGTGAAAATACGATAAACTAGCCCTGTCCTATCAAGTTCTACAGATCAAACCATTTCCCAATGTTGAATGACCCTAACTAAGCATGCATCTTCGTGATCAAGGCAAAAGGATACTAAAACGAAGTACTGATAGCACAGAGAACACATGCAACATCATTAGATAGATATAAGAGTATTTACATCAAGTACCCCGTAGGAAGAAGCAACTGAGGATTTAGCTCTCCATAGCTGGGAAGCTTCTCTTGCAAAGATGAAAAAGAGAAAATGAAAGATTAAGAAGTACAAGTAGTGAGGATATCTCCTTCACCTCTAGAAACCTCACAACCACTCAAACTCTCATCCAATACTGCGCATGATAACTTCCTCTTCAATCTTTGCTATCTCTCAAAATCTTCACACCAGAAGTTCTCCCTGCCACTCAACCACTTAGATGAATGCTTCCAAGAACAGAGAAAACACCAAAAATTGAGAACTCCCTTCCATTTATGATTTCAGGCTTTAAATAGTGTAGCAGATTTTTGGTTGTTCGCTCAGCCACATTATGGTTCGCTTAGCCAAATTAAGTGACATTTGGCTTAGCGCGCCTCTTCTTCGCTCAACCAGGAGGTGCAAGCGGTGTGCTTAGTGAGTTTGACTCTTGCTCAGCGCACCTGTACAGGTCATCTTTTTCCAGGTGCTTCTATGCACTCAGCCAATCATGTTGTGCTTAGCAGATCATGCGCTCAGCCAGAGGAGGATGGCTTAGCGAACTGCAAAAATCAAACTTCACCAAACTTGCTTATTTTACCTAAAATTGAAATGGAAAGGTTATTAAATACACAAAAGTGGGATACTAAGTACTTATTACCTAAATTTACAAAAAGTACTCACAATACTACAAAAAGAACTGTAAATGGAAGGAGTCAAATACAATTTACACAGCTTTTTTACACAAAAGTTGGTCGTATTAACCGAATAACAAACTCCCCCAAATTTACATTTTTTCTTGTCCTCAAGTTGTAGAAGCAAAGCTTCATGGGCATGGTGAATCAAAGGTGATTCAAAGGTGTTTTGATGATAACAATGATGACAACAAAAGATGATGACAAAGGTGATGACATAAAGCTCAAAGGTCAATCAAAGGATGAGTTCAAGATGTTCAAGAAGGAATCAAGAACAAGGATGAGTTCAAGATGTTCAAGAAGGAATCAAGAACAATTCAAGATCAAGACTCAAGAGGAAAAGTTTAAGAACACTTCAAGATTCAAGAAGAAGGATGAATTCAAGAATCAAGATTCAAGGATCAAGCTTCAAGAATCAAGATCAAGATTCAAGATTCAAGATTCAAGAATCAAGAGAAGACTTAATTAAGATAAGTATGAAAAGGATTTTTCAAAAACTGAGTAGCACATGGAATTTTCACAAAACATGTTTACCAAAGAGTTTTTACTCTCTGGTAATCGATTACCAGATTGTTGTAATCGATTACCAGTAGCAAAATTGTTTTCAAAAAATTTCAAATTGAATTTACAACGTTCCAATTATTTTCAAAAAGCTGTAATCGATTACAATGTTTTGGTAATCGATTACCAGTGCCTTTGAACATTGAAATTCAAATTCAAATGTGAAGAGTCACATCATTTCACTTAAAAGCCTTGTGTAATCGATTACATTAATTTGGTAATCGATTACCAGTGACTGTTTCTGAATAAATCAAAAGATGTAACTCTTCAAAAGGTTTTTGACTTTTTCAAATTGGTTTTAAGTTTTTCTAAAAGTTGTAACTCTTCTAAATGGTTTTCTTGACCAGACACAAAGAGTCTATAAAAGCAAGGCTTTGATTTGCTTTTCAATATACTTTTCCAATTCATTCAATCAATCTTTTACAAGCCTTGAATCTCTTTGAACTTCTTCTTCTTCCTTGTACCAAAAGCTTTCTGAAGTTTTCTGGTTTTTCCAAACCTTGAAAACTTGTGCTATTCATCTTTTCATTCTCTTGCCAAAAAGAATTCGCCAAGGACTAATCGCCTGAATTCTTTTTGTGTCTCTTCTCCCTTTTCCAAAAGAACAAAGGACTAACCGCCTGAATTCTTTTGTGTCTCCCTTCTCCCTTGTCAAAGAATTCAAAACGACACAGTCTGAGAATTCTTTTGATTCTTCCCTTTCCCTAATACAAAAGTGTTCAAAGGACTAACCGCCTGAGAATTCCTTTGTATCCCCATTCACAAAGTATCAAAGGTTTAACAGCCTGAGATCTTTGTCTTAACACATTGGAGAGTACATCCTTTGTGGTATAAGTAGAGGGTACATCTACTTGGGTTTGACTGAGAACAAGAGAGGGTACATCTCTTGTGGATTAGTTCTAGTGAAGGGTACATCCACTAGGGTTTCAAAGAGAACAAGGGAGGGTACATCCCTTGTGGATCTTTGCTTGTAAAAGGATTTTTACAAGGTTGAAAGAAATCTTAAGGACCGCAGGTTGCTTAGGGACTGGATGTAGGCACGGGTTGTTGCCGAACCAGTATAAAAACTCTTTTGTGTTTGTTTCCTTCTTCCCTACTCTTTTACTTTCCGCTGTGCATTTAATTTCCACTTTTACTTTCTGTTAAGTTTCTCTTCTACTCCATATTCTCTTAACAACATAAGTAAAAGCCTTAGAAGAGTAATTTTTAATTAGTAAAGGTTTAGGAATAATTAATTCAACCCCCCCTTCTTAATTATTCTGAGGCCACTCGATCCAACACAAGCGAATAAAGAACAGCTCACTGGTCCCCAAGTGACAAAACATGCAGTGATTATGTACAAAGGTGTGTAACTCCTAAAATATCAGTTGCATGATAACAAATGGAACAAAAATTCCTTTATCAATTGCTTTTCACAAGACATGCAATTTTTTAGAGAAAAGAACATGTTAGTTAGCAACACAATTAAATAAAGCTAGGCAAGAGACAGATTTCATGGAAAGATACTTAACCGAATTCTCATGGCCACTGTATCACTCACGCACAAGTGTTTAAGCTTTTTATCAATAACGACTAGCAAGAGGTCCAATCATTGAACTTCATCTCATGTCATAAAGTCAAAAATGCACAAATTGAATCAGAAGGACTTTTATTGGCTTGTAATGAGGCTAGGTTACAATGAATATTGGTTTTTCTAGGATGCCAAAGCTTGGATTCTAAGAGAGCACAAATCCTAGACTTAACCAATTAGTCTTTTTAATATACTTAGCTTTCTCATTAGCCGTTCACTTGATTTGTTCTAACAACAACACACACACACACACACTTATTTGAACTTTTTTTTTATATGTATATGTATATGTTGTGTGCTGTTGTTTCTTACCTTTAAACATTAACCATCTAACAGACTCCCCCAAATTTGGCGTGAAATTGTCCTAAACCAATGTGCCCTCTTAAAACCTAAGCAAGGTAAATAGGAATTACAACTCAAGGCTCACGGTTCGATACAATTACAGTTTAGCTCAAAGATGGGTGCAAATGATATAATCATTGATAACAAGTAAGCTTTTGGTCAAGTGGCTTGTATATACAACAATGGCCTTCATTATTTCCAATTTCATACATTTCATTCTAAATTTCAGAGATTGATGCAAAAATTATTACTCTATGCTAGTCGTTCTCTCAACAATTAAGTTCACACTCTCACCAGTTTATGATCAAGCTTTTCTTTCACAATCAACCTTTCTATTGACTAACATTTCTAACTGTGAGCCTACTTTCTTGTTCTTTCTCGTCTAACATACTCACTTGCTCAACTCATGATAAAACACAATCTTCATTTCAATCATGCATTCAATCCATAATCAATTCATAACACCAATTCCACAAAAAGATCAAATGTTTGCACTACATACTCAGAGAATCAAGTTAAGTTGTTCAGTATGCTTCAAAACATGCATACTAATTATCCATAGAAAGACAAATATATAATTATAAATATAAACCAAAATCACCAAAAAACAATGTACTAAAACTATAATAATTATAATAATTTCCAAAAAGGAAAAATCAGGAATTTAGAATTCTTGTGACTGGTCCTGTGTGCCTTGTGTGTCCTAGTCCTGCATATCCTCCTCATCTGTCGGATGTAAAACTGGGGTCACTAGAGGAGTGGATGGCCATCTCAGGACTGGTGTGGTAGGGTCTTTTGGCATCTCCATGATGGGTGTAGGAGGATCTGCTTGTCTCTCATGTACTGGTGTAGGAGGATTTGCTACTTGCAGAGAAAAAGATGGTTCCATCCCTGGTGAGAGTGGATCTTCCGGGGTCTATGATGTCTTCTAAGGAGTAGTAGCCTCTTGTCTCAATTGTGACTCACCTGCTTCAACAGTCTCATATATAACTGGCACAATTGGCTTAAGGAAAACATCCTCATCAGGTCTCATCTCTACTCCTGCACCTGAAAAATCAAATGCTCCAGGGATGGTAGCCTCAGAAGACGCATTGTGGCGTCCCCAAAATAATGACTGGTTTAATATTAATGATTTAAATAACAAAAACCATGGTAAATTTTTTTTTTCTTTTTCTTTTTCATTTCTTTCTCTTTTCACAATAATTAGATTCAGAAGGAAAATCCTCACTATAGAGTCCTGAATGGCCAGTTCACAACTCTATTCGGAGTCATTTCTTTCTTACCGCTCGTAATCTCTAAACTATTTTGCTGTTTCAAAAGGAAGAATATACCAGCCATTACTTTAGGTCGTCACGCGAAAATAATAAAACGAAATACGGTCGGTAAACTCTTTTGCAAATAAAGTTTGCTAATGCTTTCTTTTCAAATAACAAGATTAAACATAAGTACATTCATCATTTAAAGTTGTCCAAAATATGGGAGTTTTACAAAATACATAGTGTCATCCAGAGCAAAGGCGTCCCCAGTGGGGGCTTCAGCCACATGTATACAATCATCAAATTCCTATACAATAGGTCTACCCGTACAAAAACAAAAGAGTAAACCTAACAGTCAGTCCTAGATACACCCACCCTCAAAAAGTATATAAAACTAGTCCATAGAACTATCTACTATGATGAAGAGCCTCCACTAATCGCCATCTCTCCAGGGCCACTATCCTCCGTAGAGTCTGCCTCGGATGCCGACATGACGTCCTCGGGAGAATCCACCTTAGGGAGTAGGTCCTCATCACCCTCTAGAAAGTCAAGAGCATCCACAGCAGGCTCAGGAGGTAGCTCCTCAAGATCCTCCTCAGGGTCTTCCTCGAATAACGTTACCTCAATCACTTGGACTAGCTCCACTAGACGGTATGGTGTAGGCGTGGGTAATATCCACTCCACAGTGCGCTGAAGCGTACGCGCGGGTTCATCTGGATGCACCAATGAAGTAGCCGTGAATCGAATCGTGCCCCGAAATCGGCACCTCGCATTGCCCTCGAGGGTCTCCCAAGCTCCCTCTAGGCACTCCATCTGCACTCGATCATGGATTAGCTGCACCGCCATCACGATCTGCAAGAAAGAAGAGAAAGGGGTAAACTCTTTCACGTGATATCTAACTACGTAGCAACACGATGCGACCATAACACTACATGCAAGTAAAAGGGGTATCTCTAGGTTCTTCATCTCTGGTAATCGATTACACAACCTTGGTAATCGATTACCAGAGGCTAAACTCGAATTCCACAGCCTCAAGACATGAAACCTGCAAAAATGCACTGTGTAATCGATTACACATAACTGGTAATCGATTACCAGTGGCATGTTCCTCTGTGTAATCGATTACACATCCTGGTAATCGATTACGAGAGGCCTCCACAATCTTCCAGTCCCATTTTAAGCCTGGTAATCGATTACACCCCTTTGGTAATCGATTACCAGAAGCCCTCCTAGCTTCCTGACCTCGTTTTCAAGCCTGGTAATCGGTTACACCCCTTTGGTAATCAATTACCAGAAGCCCTCCTAGCTTCCTGACCTCGTTTTCAAGCCTGGTAATCGATTACACCCCTTGGTAATCGATTACCAGAGACCATCTTAGCCTCCTGTCTTCATTTTTAAGCCTTGTAATCGATTACCCACCCTTGGTAATCGATTACCAGAGGCCATATCCCATATGTCAATCAAAGTTCACAGCTGGCCAGCCACTACACAAGCCTCCTTGCTTTGTGGTCTTTGTTCCTTTTATCTGTTGACTGCCAGGAGCTCGCCTGTTTAGGTACATCACAGGTTCTCACTGACTAACTATGCCCGGGTTGGGTCGGGATTGGTCAAGCTTGGTTTTGGGCAATAGCACCCCACCTGACGTCCCCAAGGTCTCCTGACCCCCGCGACATATCTCTAAGTACCACTTTGTGGTCAACAAATAAAAGCAGGAAGTTTCACCCTTCTACACTTCCTCATTTCAAGCTTGTAGGATTATGGGGTACCCATCACATGTGGTACTAGGTGGCGGTCGGGCGATGGTGCACAACAATTCTCCACATCCACAAATCACGTATAAAACCACCATCCCCTGTTGCCCACCTCCAACTGAGCTCACGTACTCCCACGTAGCCCTCATCCTCATTCCTCTCAACGCCGGGTCCCCATCAATCCTCCCAAGCTTCCACAACATCCAAGAAATTCCACATCCCATCATCATAGACTAACAAAACCAAGCAAAACAGAGCAAAGGCAGAAAACTCTGTCCAAAACACAAACCAAAATCACAACTTTTTCTCACTTAAAGACCCCAGTAACATTTCCTTCGTTCCAATTCGTTAACCGTTGGATCGACTCGAAAATTTTTCTGGGAGTCTCTAGTACATAAGTCTACATTTTGACCGTTGGGATCTGTAACAGACATCCAGAACTCATTCTGTACTACTCTTTCCACAACCAGCAAATACATAGCATTTTTCTGCACTTATGCAAAATTCTGCTGTACATTTCAACAGCAAAATTCTGCATAAAGTGCAGATTTCGAAATCACACTTTCCCTCATCCAATTTTTCCCAAATTGAATCCTACAAGTCCCAAATCGTGTATCAATCATGTCTAAACCAAGGACAAGCTTCAAACCACAGCAACACAAAATCTAGGTATCCAAAACCCCTCAATTTAATGGATTTTCAAGTTTTGAGAAGTGAAATTGGGAATGGGATAAATTTGGAGCAAACTCTCACCTCACACAAGTCTATAACATCAATTTAAACTTGTTCAAACTGGATTTACACCTAAAATTTCACTGAATCAAAATTTGACTCCTCAACCCCCAATTTTACCCTAGAAATGGCTCTTTGTTCAGTTTGGTCATTTGTTTTTCTCTTTAGCACAGCCCAAACTTTCTCATAAGTCCTAAATGACATTTCAAGCTAGGATTAACTCACTTTAACCTCCAAATACCACTAAATCCAGATTTGGCCTTCCAACTCTAAAAAATTCACTCTTTTTCCACTCATAACACCATAATCTCACCTTCTAACCCTTGGTTAATTCTACCCTTCATCTCTAACAGTTTTCCATAAGCAATTTCAGCACACAAACATCACAAGCATCATCATAAAAACCCTAAAACTGAATGGGTAAGCTTGACTCATCCAAACATGGCAAGTTCAACATGCTTTCAACAAATTTCTTCACAAACAACTATCATGAAGCAGAAACCTAGCAAAACTACCCATCATATCTCCCAAAACCCCATACCCACGAAAATCAAGAGAGAAAGAAGTCCACCCAAACCTGAAATTTTGAGGTCCCACACGTAGAGATGCGCTTCACGACTCCGAAAATGCCCTCCTTTCGCGATTTGGAGCAGAAATGGTGACCAAAGGTTGGAGCTTTGTTGGAGCCTCAATGGAGAATGAAGAAGAAAGAGAAAAGCAACGTGAGGGAGAGGGAGAGAGAGCTTCTGAAATTTTGGGGCTGAGTGAGGAGAGAGAGAGTTGCTTTATAGTTTTAAAAAAAAGGCTTTTTCCTCTTTTCTTATTATTTTATTATAAGCTATGCCACATGTCTCCATTTGAGTGGAGAAAAAAGGGCCCACTTTCTCTTTTGATATGACCCATACACACAGTCACAGAAAGTGAGAAAAATCTGACCTTTTTGAAACGCTAAAATCCTGCCTCGTTTTGCGTGCCGTTTCTCTGGTTCCAATCCCTCACGTTTCTCTGCGCCCGTCGGGGCCAGTTTTTCGAAAGTAAGCAATACATATATCAAAACAGTCAGAATAAAACCCCGAGCGTGGTTCAGAGGTTGGTTTTGTTAAATTTTAAGAATTAACCCATAACCTCCCAGTTATGGATTTCTCTTCCTTAATTAGCCTAACCTGCGTATCTTGCCCCCACTATTCCTACTTCTACTAGGAACATATATGCATATACACTGAATAATACTTATATATATATAATCATACAAAATGCACCGTTTACAAAAATTCTGGGTAGAAATTTCCAGGATGTCACACGCATCCTGTACTTGCAGAAGGTAAGGTTCCAGGCCAGGATACCTTCTCAATGAACTACTCTACCGACAGAATGGACCCTGGAGGAGCTACCACCTGCAAGCTCTGCAGTAATAAAATCTGCTCCTAATGAATACTCTGAAGCATGGCTTCAAAGCGCTCAGAGTCCTAGGCAGCTAGTGTAGGAGTGGCAGAAGTGGGAGGAGCTGGTGGTGCGGAAGAAGAAGGAATATCTGCTGGTCGAGCCCTTACCTTTCTAGCCCCTCTGAAGTTAACTATCAGATCATCCACATTCCAACAGTTTTTGTTAATGTAGGTCAAGTTAATGGTCGGGCTCAGGCTCTCATAGGTCAGAGTGTCAGAGGTAACTCCTCTAGCTCTACATAGAGCAGTGATCAAGGCTGGGAATCCGAGCCTAGAGGAATTACTCTGGGCAATGGTAGAAATCTGACCTGAGATTAGGGCTCCGATATTCATGTCCATGCCTGTGACTAGGCCATAAACCAGCCTGGCTCTGTCCATATTAAGATCAGAGGTGTGGGAAGTGGGAGTCAGGTTGTTGTAGGAGAGGACACTCCATGTCTGTGCATGAGTGGTGAGATCTTTCCTCAAAAGCTTCCAAGGATGGCCCTCTACATTCAGAACAAACCCCTACCAGGGATGTAGAGACGGGCAGCAAACTCTTGAGGATCAATCCTCATCCTCGTAAATCTATAATAGGTAGGTAGTGTCTCACCCTCCTCCAAAACTATTGTGGTCTCTAAGAAGGTATTCAGGCTGTCAGCATCAATCCTGATTAAATGTCCTCTTACCCTCACTTGCTTAGGGCTTTGGTCTTTTGGGCTATATAAGTTGGCATAGAATTCTTTAACCATTGCCACATCTATGCTTCCCTCCTAAAGGTTGACGAGGCATTTGTGCTGGTTACGCCTCTCCAACTCTGCCTTAAACACATCAAATTCAGTATGATAAATCTTAACATTCCTTTCCGGAATGATCCTCCGGTCCAGAATGTTATTTGTATATTGGTTCGAGGCTTCCAAGGATTGGAATCTCCTGGTATCATACTGATCCTGTGGCCTAGAAGCAGTACTTTTCCTTTTCATGGATGCCATCTATAAAAGAACCCAAAATTCACATTAAACCAAAATTTATTCAAGTTCAAAAATAGAAAATAAAAGCTGAAATTAACTTTGTGCGCTTAACGGGATACTGCTCGCTTAGTGTGCCCTCAGAAAAATAACACTACAGCTTAGCCCAATGATTGCCGCAACGAATTGCGCTTAGCTTGAATATCCTTGACTTAGCACACAACAATTGATCAGAAAATGCTCTAAGTTACTTGGGCTTAGCGAGACAATACTTGCTTAGCCTCAAGTTTGGTCTCTTTCAAGGCTCTGGTGGCTTAGCGCACACAGCTGTCGCTTAGCCATGTCATACCAGATGATGAACATTCATCTTAAAAAGATGAACTCACTTAGCGCATCATGGCTGGCTTAGTGAGTTCGTCTGGAAATGCATACATTCAAGCACTTTTGATGAACTCGCTTACCGCAGCAGACATGCTTAGCGAGTTCATCGCGTTTTCCACAAAAAATGCAGAAAATGAACTTCGTTTTCTTCTCTTTTTAGGCCTCTAAAAGGCACCTATCAAACATGCAAAATCATCACATTTACATACTGTCATACCCTAATTTCGTCCGGGGACCTTTGCTTGATGACATGCGACCTTTCTTTGGTCCTTGTGAGGTGCTTGGTACCCATCATTAGGCAATTTGTGAAATTCCAGGACATGCCGAAAAACCAAAAAAATATTGATGCACAATTCGTAAGTTTCCGTGACACACCGGAAATCAAATGGAAGCATCGTTGCATAATTAAGTGAGGTTCCGTAACATTCCGTAAGTCAAAAAGGGGATGATTATGTAATCCGCAAGGTTCCGTAACATTATGGAAAGAAAACAAGTATCGTTACGAAATTCGTAAGTTTCCGTAACTTTACGAAAAAAGAATCACCAAAAAAAGCCAAAGGGTGGTGTATTTAGTAAAATGGGGGGTGCAAACAGTAATTTTTGAATCTGGGCCCTTCTAGAGGTTTTTGGGCAATTTCTTGCTTAAGATTGAAGTAACCTAGCTCGCCTGGGCGAGCTAGATGGCCACCACACCCCCCGTTTTGTTGAAAAATGGGATTCCGGGGCTTCCGGGACACCCGTAATGCTTCCGTAAAATTCCCATAACTCTAAATAAGCATAATTAACTTAATACGGGTGAGACGGAAGAGAAAAAAAGAAGAAAATCAAGTCCTATATGCTTCCGTAAGGCTTCCGTAACTTTTCCGTAAATTACGAAAGAGGGGGGTGAACTTATCAAAATTGGGGGGTGCAAATAGCAATTTCGAAATTTTGAATTGGGCCTTCCAGAACGTTTTTTGAAGCTGGGTTGCTTCTGGAGGAAGCAACCCAGCTCGCCTGGGCGAACTAAGGTCGCCTGGGCGAGCTGGGCGGCAACCTCCTCCCCCTTTTTCCTATAAAAAGGCTGAAGGGGGCTGTTCTAAGGATCCCTCAGCCCCCTGGCTATGTATTTCAGCTGTTTTGGGTGAAAAAAATTGTTTCCGTGAAGAAAATCCAAGCCGAGGTGCTTCCGTAACGCTTCCGAGATGTTTCCGTAAGCAAATCCGTGAAGGTTTTCGTCCGTTCTTCATCGTTCTTCATCCGTTCTTCGTTCTTCAACGGGTAAGTTTTCGAATCCGAGACTTTTAATTCATTTCTTGTTTTTTTAAGCTTTCCTCTTTATTTCGTTCATTTTCGATTTCTTTTCTTCCGTCTTTAACGCGCTTTTACCGTTTATTTAAGCCGTTTTCTCACCTAATAAATGATAAAATGAATTTCAACCAATCATTTGTGTTGTAATCTCATTTAATCACTTTTAAAATGAAATCTAACCGATCGTTCACGCTATAACCTCGGTTAAACAAAAAAAAGTAAAATAATAATAAAATAATCAAAATATCTTGAAAAATAATAATAAAATGAACAAAATATCTTTGAATAAAATAAAACAAAAAAATCAATCGGACGTTTTTTCTTTGGAAGTTTCCTTGAATGAATTGATTAATAACCAAAGTGAAACTAAGACTAAAATAGACTCACAAATCAAGTTTTGTCCGAAAATCACTAAAAAACCGTTTTAAGGTCCAACGCCTTAAACGGTCCTCTTTGCTTTTATCGGTTAACATGGACCGTTCAAAAGCATAAAATCAACATGTAACTTTACCGCTTTTGAAAGAACTACGTAGGTCTGAGTTCCTCATTGAGGATACGTAGGAGCAAAAGCCCCGCTTTTGTCGACCACCCCAAGAGATCGTTAATGGTCCAATGCCTTAACGTTTCTCTCCTTTCAAAAACAAGAGATCGTTAATGGTCCAACGCCTTAACATTTCTCATCTTTCAAAATCAAAAGACCGTTTAATGGTCCAACACCTTAAATGACCTTTTGTTCAAATAAAAACATATTTTGCAAAAAAGACAAAAACAAACTTAACCAAACACTTTGTTCCGAAAGAACTACGTAGGTCTGATTTCCTCATCACAAATTGAGGAATACGTAGGAGCAAAGGGAAACACCCTTGTCGACCACAAAAAAGAAAAAAATATAAAAAGGGTATAAAGGATATAAAGAACATAAAAGGGAACATAAAAATCAAAGTCATGTTTGCACATTCGATTAAAGGCTGCCGTCCCTTGGGACGGACGTGTGGGGTGCTAATACCTTCCCCGTGCGTAAATACAACTCCCGAACCTTTCACTTAAAAGTTCGTAGATCGCGTCTTTTCCGGTTTTTCCGACGTTTTCCTCAAATAAACGTTGGTGGCGACTCCGCGCGTATTCCTTTCGTGGAACACGCATCCCGCGAGTCTCGCGTCGCCCTCCCGCCGAAGGGTAGGTTGCGACACATACATAGTACAATCCCTAACAAAGTCCCAATTTTTACCTAATCTACTTACATTCTAACCTAAAGAAAATCAAAGTCTCTAACCTAAGGTTTTCTATCCTAAGGTTCACCAAAAGCAAACACAGAGGTAAAGTTAAGGAGCTTACTTGATTCAGAGATGTTCGTTGATGATCGGAAAGGAATTGCGCTAAAGGATGCTTGAAAATGCAAGAAAGATTTTGTAGGTAGAGAGAGTGCAGGAGGAGGTTTCCAACTTTTGGCAAAGTGAGTGTAATTGAAGTGACACTCACTTAAGCCAAAACCGACGCATTCGCTTAGCGAGCTGTCATGCTAAGTGAATGTGCGAGACGTTTGGTTTCTAAACATGCTCGATTAGCGGGCCGTTTCGCTGAGCCCAAGCCCAAATTTTGAAATTCAATTCTTTTTTCTTTGTCTGGGCTTAGCTCACAGCGCGACGCTCAATGAGGTGTGCAGATGAAAATTTTTGCAACTTTCGCTCAGTCGGGCTCAGGGCTGGCTCAGCGAATTAAATGCATCTTATAGTACAGGGGTCTTTGGCTTAGCGAGTAGTTACTCGCTTAGCTAAATACAGGCCGAAAACATATTAGGCTTAGCGCGGTGACTACTGGCTTAGCCCAACTCAAATCGAATTGAATTGGGCTTTGCTCAATGATGGTCTGCTTAGCGCGCCCAGTCAGCTATAGATAAGGGGTTGAATCGCTTAGTACGTCCTACGACTCGCTTAGTGCATGACAACTATGCGCTCAGCTAGAGCAATTTGGCTTAGCAAGAGGAATGTTTTTCAGAAAAAAAATTTCTAAGTTAAAACTCAGTCCTCCTTCAAGAAAAACCCCTATATCTATTATTCAAACAAGCTGATATACCCCTGTCTAATGATTATGAAGTAAGTTCTAAGTTATACAATGCAAGAAAAACAAAATAACATAATTAAAATTGGGTTGCCTCCCAAGAAGTGCTTCTTTAATGTCATTAGCTTGACGCTTTTACCTCAATGGGTGATATCCACTTTGTCCTTTAACTTCAGGACCTCCTTACCAACCTCCATCAATTGCAAGTAGACATTTTGATCTGACATAGGCTTGTCTTCTTCAAATAAATCAAAATTGATCTTCTGATCTTCAAAACCATTTCCAATGTCTTTCTTCCCATGTCAACTGCACAACTTGCAGTTAACATAAAGGGTCGTCCCAAAATGATGGGAACCTCATGGCCTTCCTCCACATCCATGACCACGAAGTCAGCTGGAAAGACCATCTGCTTAACTTTTATCAGAACGTCTTCAATTACCCTGTAAGGCCCAACTCAAATCGAACTAAATTGGGCTTAGCTCAATGATGGTCCTCTTAGCGCGCTCAGTCTGCTATAGATGTAGGGGTTGAATCGCTTAGTACGTCCTACAACTCACTTAGTGCATGACAACTATGCGCTCAGCCAGAGGAATTTCGCTTCGCAAGAGAAATGTTTTTTAGAAAAAAAATTTCTAAGTTAAAACTCAGTCCTCCTTCAAGAAAAAACCCCTATATCTATTATTCAAACAAGCTGATATACCCCTATCTAATGATTATTAAGTATGTTCTAACTTATACCATGCAAGAAAAACAAAATAACATAATTAAAATTGGGTTGCCTCCCAGGAAGTGCTTCTTTAATGTCATTAGCCTGACGCTTTTACCTCAATGGGTGATATCCACTTTGTCCTTTAACTTCAGGACCTCCTTACCAACCTCCACCAATTGCAAGCACACATTCTGATCTGACATAGGCTTGTCTTCTTCAAATAAATCAAAATTGATCTTCTGATCTTCAAAACCATTTCCAATGTCTTTCTTCCCATGTCAACTACACAGCTTGCAGTTAACATAAAGGGTCATCCCAAGATGATGGGAACCTCATGGTCTTCCTTCACATCCATGACCACGAAGTCAGTTGGAAAGACCATCTGCTTAACTCCTATCAGAACGTCTTCAATTACCCTATAAGGCCCAACTCAAATTGGGCTTAGCTCAATGATGGTCCACTTAGCGGGCCCAGTCAGCTATAGATGCAGGGGTTGAATCGCTTAGTACGTCCTACAACTCGCTTAGTGCATGACAACTATGCGCTCAGCCAGAGCAATTTGGCTTAGCAAGAGGAATGTTTTTCAAAAAAAAAAATTCTAAGTTAAAACTCAGTCCTCCTTCAAGAAAAACCCCTATATATATTATTCAAACAAGTTGATATACCCCTGTCTAATGATTATGAAGTATGTTCTAACTTATACCATGCAAGAAAAACAAAATAACATAATTAAAATTGGGTTGCCTCCCAGGAAGTGCTTCTTTAATGTCATTAGCTTGACGCTTTTAACTCAATGGGTGATATCCACTTTGTCCTTTAACTTCAGGACCTCCTTACCAACCTCCATCAATTGCAAGCGGACATTCTAATCTGACATAGGCTTGTCTTCTTCAAATAAATCAAAATTGATCTTCTGATCTTCAAAACCATTTCCAATGTCTTTCTTCCCATGTCAACTACACAGCTTGCAGTTAACATAAAGGGTCGTCCCAAAATGATGGGAACCTCATGGTCTTCCTCACATCCATGACCACGAAGTCAGCTGTAAAGACCATCTACTTATCTCTTATCAGAACGTCTTCAATTACCCTATAAGGCCTTGTGATGGATCGATGAGCAAGATGTAAAGTCATTTTGGTGGGCATGATTTCCAACTCTCTCAACCTTCTACGCATGGAGAGTGGCATTAAGTTGATACTGGCTCCCAAGTCAATGAGAGCCTTTCCCACTGTGACTTCACCTATTGAACAAGGAATAGTCACACTTCCAGAGTCCTTGTGTTTTGGTGGAAGGATCTTCTGTATCATAGCACTGCAGTTGCCTTCCACAACGATATTCTCTTGGTGAATGTATTTGTGCTTCCTTGTCAACATATCTTTCAAAAACTTTGAGTAGAGTGGCATCTACTGCAAAGCTTCTCCAAAGGGCATAGTTATTTCCAATTTCCTGAAAATGTCTAGGAATCTCGCCAGATGGTGGTCCTTATTTTTCTTGGAAGGTACCATGGGATATGGCACTTTCGTACCCTTATTTTAAGCTTTTTCTTTCCTCTTTTCTCTTTCTTTTTCACTCCTACTCTTTGCTTCATCTTTATTTTTTCAAATTTTTCTTTTTCTTTTTTTTTCTGTGTCTTTTCCTACCTCTATTTCTCTTTCTTGGTCTTTTAATTCTTTCTCTTCAACCATTATTTGTTTTTCCCTCCTCTAACTCATTGCATCTGTTACCTTATTCTTCTTTTTAACAGTAGTGTCCTTCAAAGCAACTTGCTCCTTCAAAGCAACAACATCCTCGTCCTCAGCCGCCACAAGCTTCCTGCTTCTTGTTACAACAACTTTACACTCTTCTTTGCGATTCTTCTCAATATTTGGCCCAAAGCTGTTGGATACTTCTCTGCTAACTGCTTGGCCAATTGACCCACCTGAATCTCATGGTTTTTTAGGGCTGACTCAGTACTCTTATGGTTGGACATGGTCACTTGCATGAATTGAGCCAGGGTTTCTTCCAGTTTGGTAGTCCTCTGGAAAATATTAGGCCCTTGTTGAGGCGGTCTATTGGAAGGTCCACCCTAGTCCTTATTGAATTGATTACCAGGGTGTGATCTCCATTGTCCTTGCTGATTGTAGGGACCTTGCTGGAAACCTGAGAATCCTTCTTGGTTGTTGTTAGTCGATGAATACGACTAACTTTTGTGTATAAAACCTGTGTACCAAACTTTCCCAAATTATGGCTATTTTGTAATACTATAAGTACTTTTTGTTAAATATAAGTAATAGATAATTTATACTTTTGGTTTGTGCATTTAATAATCAATTTCTCTCAATTTCAGGTTAAATAGACAACTTTGGCAAAGTGTTATTTTTCACTCTTTCACTAAGCCAATCTGCTAGTTAGCGAGAATTCGCTAAGCATAACCTTCAGTGGCTAAGCGCGAGGAAGAATCTAGAAGAGGATGAGCTGTCAAGTTCACTAAGCGCACCGCTCCAGGTCATCAAGCGCACCGCTTCAGCTCATCCGCTAAGCGAAACAAGCGCGCAAAGCCAAAATCCACTTATGCACACTAAGCGATCCAGATCTGTGCTAAGCGCACGAGCATGAACAAGGCCACCTATTTAAGCCTGAAATCAGATTTGGAAGAGGGAGTTTGGAACTTTTCTTGAGAAGCTCTGCATACATGAAGTTCTAGAGAGAGAAAGGTCCAAGTTCCAGAGAGTTCTGAGAGATTTTGCTGTGAAGATTTGCAGAGATGCGAGTTCAAAGCGGAAGCCGTTCTGAGAGCTTGAGATGAGTTTGTGAGTGATTGTGAGATCCTAGAGGTGAATGAGACATCCTCACCACTTGTGTTTTTTGCAGTCTTTCATCTTGTTCTTCTCTTTGTTGTAAAGGAGGTTTCCTGACTATGAAAAGCTAAATCCTCTGTTGGATCTTCCCTGTAGGTACCTGATGTAAATATATTTCTATCTATGTAATGATGTTTTGTGTGTTGTCTGTGCTATCTGATTTTCATTCCAGTGTGCTTTTAGCTTGATCACGTAGATGCATGCTTTGTTAGGGTCATTCAACAATGGGAACTGGTCTGATTCTAAATTCCTTGATAGTACGGGACTAAGTTGTTGTGCTATCATGAGGAATCGGGGTACAAGAATTTACTTGTGTATGTGTGTCTTAATGCGGTCTTGGTGGAGTTTAGTCTCTCGCATGAGCATTGTTAGATAGAGAACATCCTTTTTAGCATTAGGAACCTATGAGGAAGACCAACACATTCTCTACTTGTTTTTACACAGTATTTCTCTTGCGTGATTTTCTTTCTTTTTGCCTAGATAGTTTAAATACCTGGTCATAACCACAGTCATATTTTCATACCAGACGCCTATTTATCAAAATAGCTTGCCAGATAACACAAGTTGCTCGGGAGTTCGATACTCAGTTCTTACCATTTTATACTACTTGTGTGATCCGGTACACTTGCCGGTTGCGAACAGTTGTATCCTTGCCTTTGTTGATTGGGAATGTAACTAACTTCCTGTGTTTGTTCTTCAAGAGGAATACAATGGCCGGATTCATGAGCACCACCACAAATGGTACAATCTGTAACCTGCAAAATAGAAGACTGTGAAGGTTGACCAGTAGACAATTTAGTTGGCAACTTACCAATTGTTTTTGTTAAGATCTCAAGTTGCTTAGAAAGCAACTTATTTTGTGCCAACACAGCATCTTGTGATGATAACTCCAATAAGCTCTTCTTGGTGAGTTGATGCACTCTATCATGTAGAATAGCAAGGTCATTGGCAGACATATTTTCAATCAACTCAGTTGCCTCCTCAGGGGTCTTCAGCTTTATCTATCCTCCTGCTGAAGCATCTAACAACTGTTTTGATTGTGGTCTCAGCACATCTAGGAATATATTCAGCTGAGTTGGCTTAGAGAGTCCATGAGTGGGAGTCTTCCTTAACAAACCTCGAAATCTCCCCAATGATTCACTCAGGGATTCATTTGAGAACTGGTGGAATGATGAGATAGCAGTCTTCCCTTCTGCAGTCTTTGACTCGGGGAAGTATTTTTTAGAAACTTTTCAACCACTTCCTCCCACGTCTTCAAATTGTTTTCCTTAAAGGAATGAAGCCACCTTTTGGTCTCTCCTGCCAAAGAAAATGAAAATAAGTTGAGTCTGGTGGCATTGTTTGGTACTCCAGCAATCTTCACAATGTTACAGATTTCTACGCACGTAGCCAGATGTGCATAGGGGTCCTCATTTGGTAATCTATGAAATAAGTTCCCGTGTATCAGATGAATCAAAGAATGAGGATAGTTTATGTTGTGAGCTTGGACTTCAGGACGCACAATACTTGTAAAGAATTGTGGCACTGAGCTACTAGAATAATCCTCAAGGGTAACCCTTTGCTGGTGTTCATTAGCCATGACAAAGGCTTCTAGTAAGTATATAGTTGATTCCCTTGATGATAGTGAATCAGATGATGTAGAGTCAGAAGATTGAGCTTCTTCTTCTAGAATGGAAGCTATTATCCTATCTTGCAACAACTTCCTTCTCCTCTCAGCTCTGTTCCTTCTTAAGATAGCTTCAATTTCCAAGTCCAGAGGAACTAGGTTGCCCGTGGGAGACTATGCATACAAAATACTTACAGCAATAGCGGTTATCCAATTCAAGAAGAAAAAAAATATGAATCAAAAGCAAATATTGACAAATAATCAAAGTGAAATTCTGATACCAGGGGACAGATGTCGTACAGGATGTCACGACATCACGCTTCAGAACATGCAGTTTATGTGTGTCCGTATGAACAGATTAAACAAGTAAATAACACAAGAGAATTGTTAACCCAGTTCGGTGCAACCTCACCTACATCTGGGGGCTACCAAGCCAGGGAGGAAATCCACTCTCAATAGTGTTAGTTCAAGGTCTAACAGCCCCTGTTTACAACCTTCTCACCTAACCACTACCCGTGCGATCTCTACCTAAGACCCAATCTTAGATATGAGAACCTCTGCTCACTCCCTCTCACTCACACTCCCGTGTTTACAATTAAGTCAAAGACACACCAGAGATCAACTCTGAACAAAAGAGATCAACTCTACACACTAGAGATCAACTCTAGACACAAGAGATCAACTCTACACACATAGGTCCAACACTTGATGTTAGGGTACCATCAAGGTGGCTCACAAATGACTCAAGTCCCAAAACTCACAAAATAACTCTTCAATCCCGGACTTGGTACAGAACTCGTGCAGCCTCCATGATTATATAGCAATTTGCGTTTCTGGGCTGCAACGGCTTGTGCTGGAGGAGATCTATCTTCTTCTGAAAAAATCTGCAGTTAAAGAACTAAAAGATAACTTTTGATCTTTTAGTTTGAATCTTTAATCTTTAATCTTTAATCCCTGAACGAACTCTTCTTCTTTGAAATTCGAACTATAATGATCTTTTAATTCGTTCCAGAAGATAGATCATCTAATCTCTTGCTAACTGCACAATAATCTGTTAAAGATATAACAGATTTATATGTCCAGTATTATCGGGCCGGATGTCAGGACATCGTGTCCGACATCGTGGATCCTGCAGCTTCACTTCTGCACTTGACTTTTATCTTGCATTGTACAGCAACTCCAGTATTCTCGGGCAGGATGTCAGGACATTGTATCCGACATCGTGGATCCTGCAACTTCAATTCTTCATTTGCCATTTTATCTTGCCTTGTACATTGTGCAGCCCGATCTTATTCCTTGACATAACGTTGGACATCATGTGCAGCAACTCCAGCTTTCCTTCATTGTCTAAGTGCTTATGTTTTAACAAAATCTTAGCCAATCTTTTAAAGCTCAGTAGAGCTAAACACTAACAATCTCCCCCTTTGGCAAATTTTGTCTAAAACATACTTAGACACTTCCTGAGCAGGTACGAGCAGTTATGCAAGTGGGATCAGCAACTTCCATTATCAGAGTAATCAAGCACAGCGGAAATTCTTCAAGTTGCAAATCTACAAGTCTTCTCCAGGATGTCAAGACATCTCTCGTGACATCAGCTTTCTGCTTCTGCTCCCCCTGTCTCCATGCTCTTACTGCAGCATCTTCTATCAGCTACTAGTCTTTTCCAGGATGTCGAGACATCTCATGTGACATCCGCTATCTGCTCCCCCTGTCTTCATGCTCTTACTGCAGCATCTTCTAGTAGCTTACAACATTCATCATCAGCAGCAGTCTCCCCCTCAAAATCATATTCATACAACTCCCCCTCAAGATCATGAATCATGCATACACCGTATCCTCAAGATCATGAATCATGCATACATCGTATCCTACTATCCTACTGCCATACATCATACATTTAACATAATCATGCATAATAGCAAGCATAATACTATTACTCCCCCTTTTTAGACATAAATTTGGCAAAAGTAGGATGCATGAAATTAATGTGCAAATATTACAGACCCATAGTAAACAATTGTTCAAAGGGACATGCCCCTTTAACTAATAACAGTAAAAGCAAACATAAAGGTCTGATGATCATGGGGTGGCTTCAGAATCATCATCTGATTCTGTCTCTTCTGCTGCATCTTCCTCTTCCTCAGCAGCTTCTTCTTCTTCTTCAGCTGCTAGTTCCTCTTCTTCGGCAGCTTCTTCTTCTACTTCAGCTGCTTCACCATCTTCCTCAGCTGCTTCACCATCAATGCCACTTTCTGAGAGCCTTTTGATCAGCCGTTCCAGCTCCATCTTCTTCTCTGTGTTGGCTTTGATGGTTGCTTCCAGCACCTTGCATGTGTCCTTGAGTTCTGCAATCAAGGCATCCTTGGACACAGCACCTGAAGCAGCAGCTTTCCCTGATGTCGAGACAATGTCTGGGACATGTGTCCCCTCAAACAGTTTATAGTGCAGGGATAGAGGAGATTCTCTTTTCATCACAGAGTCAGTGTAGTTTAACATATTGGGATGCTGACTCAACATAATGCCACACAATACAGTAGGGAAGGCAATGGGTAATTTGATAGCAAATGATTCTGAATGCTTAACAGTTTGATCAAAGATATAGTTTCCAAAATTAAATTTGGATTTGGTTCCAACAGCATACAGAAATTTACCCAAACCTGTGGCAACAGTGGAAGTATGATTGGTGGGAACCCAGTTTGCAGCTCCAATCCTGTGCAGAATTGCATACTTCACACTTAGCTTCCCTGCTGAAAGCTTCCCTTTCTTTGGCCAATGCTGGACTCGTTTGGCAGTGATTTCCTTGGCAATTTGATTCTCAGAAACATCAATATCTATCACTCCATCAGTAGGTCTGCCCAGATATTTGTTAATCACAGCAGGGGAGAATCTAACACACTTTCCTCTGACAAACACTCTTTGATAATCATCACTTTTTCTGTTTGATATGTCAGAGGGAATGTTGACAATGAATTCCCTGACTAAGCCTTCATAGCAATCTCCCAACTTGCTGACAGTCTTCAGCAGTCCAGCAGCCTTGATGAGGTCCATGATCTCCTTGCAATCTATGGCAGCTCTTCCCAGTTCTCTTTCCAAGGCAAGTCTACGTTGATACACATATTTCCACTTTTCAACATTGCCAATGGAGTGGAAAGAGATGTTGTCCAATGGTGCATCAGGGACATTACCAGGCACCTTTCTTCCAGATTTCTTGGCCCTCTTAGATGTCGAGACATCTAGTTCGACATCATCATCAGAATCGGATGAGGAAATTTCTTTCCTTTTCTTGGAGGGGATAGCAACCTTGCTTCTTCTGGATGTGGTAGGAGTGACTGGAGTGCTCTTCTTCTGGGCCATAGTCTTGATTCGTCCAGACCTCTTGATGGGGGTTTTTCCCTTTCGGCTTTGTAACCTTTCTGCAATGCCAGGTGCCAACCTGTTGGCAATGGGTTCTTCATCAGATTCGACTTCTTCCAAGTCAATGAGGTTACCTGGAGCAGGTTCTGGTGCCCTTGGTGCAGGGGTCTCCTCTGAGGCTTGATCCTCTTCTTCTGTTGATTCCTCTTTGCTGGGGGAAGAGAGTACTTCAGCATTTGGGCCGGAAGATGTTGGAACATCTTTCTTGACATTAGGCACAGAAACATTTGGGTTGGACGATGTTGGGACATCTTCATTGACATCAGGCACAGAAACATCTGGGGTGGAAGATGTTGGAACATCTTTCTCAGCATCAGGCACAGAAGCATCTTTCAGAATGCTACTCACAATACCACGGATTTTCTTGTCCATCTCCGTGTCTACTTCCCTAGGACTTGTTGCAGGGCTAGGGTTTTCAGCAATCTTCACTCCCTGTGGTCTTCTGGGAACCAGTTTCTCAGGGACAGACGCTTGACCAGGAATTACTTGGATGGGTTGGACGTTGAATTCAGGTTGTTCCTGGTGTGGGGATGATGGGACAGATGGTGAACCAGAAGCTGCAGTTTCTTTTGGTGAGGTAGCCATGGAAAAGCAGAGTGTTTGGAATGATTTCGTAAATTTCAGAAGGCTATTGGGAAATGCTGGTAAAAACACGAATGCCAAGCAGATATAAATTTGAATGAGGAATGTAGAGGGTCGTGTGAAGCAACGGTCGAATTTTCCTTGGTTCAGTAGTGAACGTGCTATTAATGTTAAGTGATTCGTTTGGGCACGTTCAGATTGCTGTAGTTGCTATAATTCCTCTAGCAAACAAATGCCCAGCTTGCCCCTCAGTTTTTCAAACTGATTTGCATCTAAAGCCTTTGTGAAAATATCTGCTATTTGTTCCTCAGTGTCAACATGCTTCAGTGTGATCACTTTATCATCAACAAGATCTCTGATATAGTGATGTCTAATGTCAATGTGCTTGGTTCTGCTGTGTTGAACAGGATTTTTAGAAATATTGATAGCACTCATGTTGTCACAGTACAATGTCATGACATCTTGTTCGACATTGTACTCCTTCAGCATCTGCTTCATCCAAACTAGTTGTGAACAGCTGCTTCCTGCTGCAATATACTCGGCTTCTGCAGTAGATAGGGATACACAGTTCTGTTTCTTGCTGAACCAAGAAATAAGGTTGTTGCCCAGATAGAAGCATCCACCAGAAGTGCTTTTTCTGTCATCTGCACTTCCAGCCCAATCAGCATCACAATACCCAACCAGCATTGAATTTGAACAATGACAGTACATAATCCCATAGTCACTGGTGCCATTTACATATTTCAGAATTCTCTTTACTTGAGTCAAGTGACTTATCTTAGGATTGGCTTGATATCTTGCACAAACACCTACTGCATAGGTGATGTCGGGTCTGCTAGCTGTTAAATATAATAAGCTCCCAATCATGCTTCTGTACAACCTTTGATCAACACTGGTGCCTGCTTCATCCTTTGACAGCTTCAAGTGAGTAGGTGCAGGTGTCCTTTTATGACTGGCATTCTCCATCCCAAACTTCTTGACAATGTTCTTTGCATACTTGCTTTGAGAGAGGAATATGGAGTCTTCCATCTGCTTCACTTGAAGTCCCAGAAAATAAGTCAGCTCTCCAACAAGACTCATCTCAAATTCAGATTGCATCTGTTGGGCAAAATGTCGAAGCATCTCATTCGACATCCCTCCAAACACAATGTCATCAACATATATCTGTGCAATCATCAAGTTTTCAGCATCTTGTTTAACAAAGAGAGTCTTGTCAATTCCTTCCTTCCTATACCCTTGCTGAGTAAGGAATTCTGTTGGCCTTTCATACCAAGCTCTTGGAGCTTGCTTCAATCCATAGAGAGCCTTCCTGAGCCTGTATACATGATCTGGATGAGTCGGGTCTACAAATCCCTTTGGCTGCTCCACATAGACTTCTTCATGCATAGCATTGATCCAGAACTCATCAGTCAGTGCCTCTTTCACATTCTTGGGCTCAATTCTGGAGACAAAGCATGAGTTGGAGACAATTTCAATCTCCCTTGATCTTGTAGTGACTCCTCTGTTTGGATCCCCTATAATCAGCTCCTTGGGATGCATTTTCTGGATTCTAATGGAGGGTCTCTTGTCAGGTTGGTTGATGTTTGATTCATCTGTAGCAGAATCAGAGTTTTCTGCATTTTCTCCACTTTTAGCTGCATCTGCTACATTGTCTCCCGATGTTCTGACATCTTCTTCGACATCCTTCTTTCTTGCTGGAGACAGATCATCAACAACCACATTGATGGATTCCATTACTGTTCTGGTTCTGGAATTGAATACTCTATATACTCTGCTGTTTGTAGAGTATCCCAGGAATATTCCTGCATCACTCTTGGGATCCATCTTTCTCCTTTGCTCTCTATCTGCCAAAATGTAACATGGACTTCCAAAGATGTGGAAGTGCTTGACAGTTGGCTTCCTCCCTTTCCAGATTTCATACAGAGTGGTTGGAGTCCTTCTTCTAAGTGTGACTCTGTTGTGGATGACATAGGCATACCTCTTTCCTCCAAGGCTTTCAACTTGCATAGGCCCCATCAAGTCCATGTGAAGTAGTTCCAGCACCCTGGAGGTGGTCTGATGTTGAAGCTTCTGGTGGGACATCTTGACTTGCTTTCCAATCTGACATTCATCACAAATTCTGCCTTCTTTTATTTTCAGATTGGGAATGCCTCTAACAGCACTTTTGTCAAGGATTTTCTTCATGCCTCTTAAGTGCAGATGTCCAAACCTTTGATGCCATATTCTGACTTCATCTTCTTTGGAGGATAGACATGTGGAGGAGTAGCTGGTTTCTTGGGGTGTCCATAGGTAACAATTGTCCTTTGATCTGCTGCCCTTCATTAGAACTTCACTCTTCTCATTTGTCACCAAGCATTCTGACTTTGTGAAGTTTACATTGAATCCTTCATCACACAGCTGACTGATGCTGATCAAGTTTGCAGTCAGTCCCTTCACCAGCAGTACTTTGTTCAGACTAGGAAGTCCATCATGAACTAGCTTTCCCATTCCAATGATCTTTCCTTTAGAGCCATCTCCAAATGTCACATAACTAGTGGAGCAGGGCTCAATGTTCAGCAGGAATTCTTTGACTCCTGTCATGTGTCTGGAACAGCCGCTATCTAGGTACCAATCTTCCTTAGCTGATGCTCTAAGTGAAGTATGAACAACAAGACTGACAGCCTTGTGTTTTGGAACCCACATCATCTTCTTTCTGCTGTTGCTGCTTTGAGTTCCATGATGTGGATGGCCATGTAGATGATAGCAAAAGGGCTTTATGTGACCATACTTGCCACAGTAGTGACACCTCCACTTCTTTCTTTTGCTCTTTTTCTGCTGCATTCCATGATGTCGAGACCGATGTTGTGACATCGTGGCTCCAGTCCTGTTTTTGGCAGGAACAAATTCTGTCATGGTTGTTCTGCCAGCAGACTTAGGATTAAATCCAAGTCCTCTCTGGTTTCCAGCATTCTTTCCAAGCAGCAGCACCTCATCAAGTGTATCTGAGCCTTTGTTCAGCATCTTTATTGATTTTGTCATGTTTTCCAGCTTAGAGTTCAGAAAACCGACTTCACCTTTAAGCTCAGAGATCTCCTCTTTATGTGCCTCCTTCTCAGCTTCCAGATCTGCAATGATCTTCTTCAGTTGTGCTTCCTGCTGAAGAATCTTCTCACTTTTGAAGCATAGTTCTCTATAGGATGTAGCAAGCTCATCAAAAGTGATTTCACTGTCTGTATCACTTGAATCTTCAGCAGTGTCAAATCTCCCAGTGAGTGCATTCACATCTCTGTCAGAGTCACTTTCTTGTTCACTCTCTGTATCAGAACGACATACAGAAAGTCCTTTCCTCTGCTTCTCGAGATGAGTGGGACATTCAGCTATGATGTGTCCATAGCCTTCACACCCATGACATTGAATTCCTTTGCTGTGACTGGGCTTTACATCTGATCTTTTCTGGTATTTGCTGCCTTTCCTGATGTCGAAAGGGATGTTCTGGACATGTGGCTTCTGCCTCCTGTCCATTCTGTTCATCACTTTGTTGAACTGTTTTCCAAAGAGCACAACTGCATTAGTCAGACCTTCATCAGTATCCAGGTCATATTCACCTTCTTCTCCTTCATCATTGGACATGAAAGCCAGATTTTTACTCTTCTTTTCAGCCCTATCCGAGAGTCCTAGCTCAAAGGTTTGAAGGGAACCAATGAGTTCATCTACTCTCATGTTGCAAATGTCTTGGGCCTCCTCTATTGCAGTGACTTTCATGTCAAATCTCTTAGGCAAGGATCTGAGGATCTTTCTCACCAGCTTTTCATCTGTCATCTTCTCTCCCAAGGCAGTGCAAGCATTGGCAATTTCAAGAATGTTCATGTGGAAGTCATGAATGCATTCTTCCTCCTTCATCTTCAGATTTTCGAATTTTGTGGCCAACAGTTGCAATCTGGACATCTTCACTTTGGAGGTTCCTTCATGAGTGATTTTCAGGATCTCCCATGCATCTTTGGCCACTGTGCAAGTGTTGATCAGTCTGAAGATATTCTTGTCAACTCCATTGAATAGAGCATTCAAAGCTTTGGAGTTTCCAAGTGCCAATTCGTCTTCTTCTTTAGTCCAGTCTTCTTCTGGCTTCAATTCTTCAGTGGGCTTTCCTTCTGTGTCCAGCATCTTGGGATGTTCCCAGCCTTTGATGACAGCTTTCCAGGTTCTGCTATCCAGTGATTTGAGGAAGGCCACCATTCTTGCTTTCCAATATTCATAGTTGCTTCCATCGAGAATTGGTGGTCTGTTCACTGGTCCGCCTTCTTTCTCCATGTTCATCAGAATTTATCTCCCTAGATCTCACTCTGTGATTTCGAGTGTTGGCTCTGATACCAATTGAAATTCTGATACCAGGGGACAGATGTCGTACAGGATGTCACGACATCACGCTTCAGAACATGCAGTTTATGTGTGTCCGTATGAACAGATTAAACAAGTAAATAACACAAGAGAATTGTTAACCCAGTTCGGTGCAACCTCACCTACATCTGGGGGCTACCAAGCCAGGGAGGAAATCCACTCTCAATAGTGTTAGTTCAAGGTCTAACAGCCCCTGTTTACAACCTTCTCACCTAACCACTACCCGTGCGATCTCTACCTAAGACCCAATCTTAGATATGAGAACCTCTGCTCACTCCCTCTCACTCACACTCCCGTGTTTACAATTAAGTCAAAGACACACCAGAGATCAACTCTGAACAAAAGAGATCAACTCTACACACTAGAGATCAACTCTAGACACAAGAGATCAACTCTACACACATAGGTCCAACACTTGATGTTAGGGTACCATCAAGGTGGCTCACAAATGACTCAAGTCCCAAAACTCACAAAATAACTCTTCAATCCCGGACTTGGTACAGAACTCGTGCAGCCTCCATGATTATATAGCAATTTGCGTTTCTGGGCTGCAACGGCTTGTGCTGGAGGAGATCTATCTTCTTCTGAAAAAATCTGCAGTTAAAGAACTAAAAGATAACTTTTGATCTTTTAGTTTGAATCTTTAATCTTTAATCTTTAATCCCTGAACGAACTCTTCTTCTTTGAAATTCGAACTATAATGATCTTTTAATTCGTTCCAGAAGATAGATCATCTAATCTCTTGCTAACTGCACAATAATCTGTTAAAGATATAACAGATTTATATGTCCAGTATTATCGGGCCGGATGTCAGGACATCGTGTCCGACATCGTGGATCCTGCAGCTTCACTTCTGCACTTGACTTTTATCTTGCATTGTACAGCAACTCCAGTATTCTCGGGCAGGATGTCAGGACATTGTATCCGACATCGTGGATCCTGCAACTTCAATTCTTCATTTGCCATTTTATCTTGCCTTGTACATTGTGCAGCCCGATCTTATTCCTTGACATAACGTTGGACATCATGTGCAGCAACTCCAGCTTTCCTTCATTGTCTAAGTGCTTATGTTTTAACAAAATCTTAGCCAATCTTTTAAAGCTCAGTAGAGCTAAACACTAACACAAAGAATAAAGAATAGACACTTAAAGAACTGAACTAAACTTTCCAAATAGAAAGAAGTTCCCCGGAAATGGCGCCAAAACCTTGGTTGACGGTCGGCAAGTGCACCGAATCGTGCAAGTAGTATAAAATGGTAAGAACCGAGTATCGAACTCTCGGGGAACTTGATTTACTTGGTAAAGTTGTGGTTTAGTAAATAAGTGTCTTGTTGTAAAAGGTTTGTGTGTAGTATGAACACGTGTGTAAACTAACTAATCAAAGGTAAATAAAAAGGTGAGCAGCGGTGGGTGCGAAGGCAGATGGTCAACGTGTTGGTCTTCCTACTGGGCGACTAATGCTACTAAAAATGTTCTCTACCCAACAACGTTCCTGTGTTCTATGTTGTCTCCTGAACTGCTAAACCCCGATGTCTCATGCATGTTTAGCCTAATCCTAATCAAGCATTGTCCTCAGATCCCTCTTGTTGGACTAAACTTGACCAGAATTGCATTAAGACATACATACCAACAACTAGGTTACCGTACCCCAATCCCTCGTGAAAATATGATAAACTAGAAATATTTACAATCCTACAAAAATAACCATAAATTGGGAGATTTATATACATTTTGGAAAAGTTTTCTATACAAAAGTTAGTCGTAAAAGACGACTAACAAACTCCCCCAAATTTACAGTTTTGCTTGCCCTCAAGCAAAGAAAGAACAGTTCACTTGTCCTCAATTGACAAAATCACAGTGGTTATTCACAAGATTTTTATTCCAAAGAATTCAATCACATGACATGAATGACATACAATGCTTCAATCAACAGCTTCTCACAAGACATGTAGCTTTTAAAAGATATGAACATGATTATTAAGAAACACAATTGAAATAAGCTAGGAAGAATGACAGAGCATTGGGAAATGTTTTATGTGTTCATTGCTTCTATCGGTGCTTGATTGTTGCATGCTTTTGGTCTGATCACCCATTGGTGTGTGCTGTTAGGAACTTTAGCATTGGGAAATGTACTGTTTCCTTAGAACTTGATAGAGCAGGGCTAGATAACTACATTGCTAGGGATAGGGTGCAAGGTTTTAGTTTTTATTATGTTGTGATTATAATGCTATTTAAATTAAGCCGAGTTCAACAAGAGGGATCTGAGAACGAAGTTTAGTTTAAATTAGTCTAAACATGCGAGACATCGAGGTTTAGTACTTGAGCCTTTGGCATAGAACACAGGAACATCCTTAATTAGAGAAACATCTTTAATTGCATCAACTTGTTATATAATCTGTTTTTCACACTTACTTGCTCACATTTATTGTTTTCATTAGGATAGAATACACTTTTACTTCAATTCACACTTATTAATTTCTGTTTACAAAATGCCTGATTATTGAACACAACTTTGCTAAATGAACAAGTTCCCTGTGTTCGATACTCGGATTATTCCGTTTTAATTATTTACTTGGTGACCCGGTGCACTTTCCAGTAAACCACTTCTGCGTAAAAAGAGTAATTACAAATTTTGGAAAAAGGAACTGTGGAAGAGGGTCAAAAAAGTATTTTGCCGCCGTTGCCGAGGAACTTCTTTCCATTTGGAAAGTTTAGTTTAGTTTGAAGGCATTGATTCATTTTTTTTCTTTGATTCATTGATTATTTTTGTGAATATTTAGTTATTGCAGAATTTATTGTTCTTTTGAATTGGTTAACTGTTGTTCTGCTTGTTTTGCATGCAAGGAAGATCTTCTGTAGGTGTTTTGATTCCCATAGACTTGGAAATTAACGCTACTTCCAGGAAAAGAAATGCAGAAAGAAACAGAAACTTTTTGCAGGACATTGAGGCAGCAGGAACTCAAGAAGAACCTCTATCTTCTGAGGCATCTTCTAGTTTTCCAACACAAGGGCAATCTCGCACAGTTTTAGCTGAAGCAAATATCATGGCTGAGGAGCCATGAAGAATTACTCTTGAAGATTACTCAAGCTCAAGTGTGCCGCAATTTTTCACTAGTATTGCACGGCCGGAGGTTCAAGCACAAAATATAACCTATCCACACTCATTAATTCAGTTGATACAGAACAATTTGTTTCATGGTCTGCCCAATGAGGACACATATGCACATCTAGCCACTTATATTGAGATTTGCAACACTGTTAGACTGGCTAGTGTGCCTGAGGACGCTGTAAGATTGAGCTTGTTTTCGTTTTCTTTGTCTGGAGAGGCTAAAAGGTGGCTTCATTCATTTAAAGGTAATAGTCTCAAGACTTGGGATGAAGTAGTTAAAAAATTCTTGAAGAAATACTTCCCAGAATCTAAGACAGCTAAAGGAAAAGCTATCATTTCATCCTTCCATCAATTTCTAGACAAATCTTTGAGTGAGGCTTTAGAAAGATTTCGAGGCTTACTGATAAAGATGCCTACTCATGGATTTTCAGAACCGATACAGCTCAACATTTTTATTGACGGGTTGAGGCCACAGTCCAAGCAACTTCTAGATGCTTCTGCAGGGGGGAAAATCAAATTGAACACCCAGGAAGAAGCTATGGAATTAATAGAGAACATGGCTGCTAGTGACCATGCAATTCTGTGTGATAGAGCCCACATTCCTACCAAAAGAAGCCTGCTAGAGCTTTCATCACAAGATGCATTGTTGGCACAAAACAAGTTGCTGTCCAAGAAACTGGAAGCATTGACTGAAACATTGAGTAAACTGCCAACCCAATTACATTCTAGACGGCCTTCACCCTCTTCTATTTTGTAGGTTGCAGATTGTGTCATATGTGGTGGAGCACATGATTCTGGCTGTTGTATTCCCAAAGAAGAAATAGCATATGAAGTGAACTATATGGGGAACCAGCCAAGACCAAATTTCAATGCAAGTGGGCATTCTAGATTTCAATATGGCCAACAATATCGTTCACAGCAGGGACAATGGAGAAATCACCCTGGAAATTAGTTTAATAAAGACCAAGGTCGTCCATCAAATAGGCCACCACAACAAGTCTCTATGATCGAACAATGAAGCTGGAAGAGACTCTTGCTCAGTTCATGCTAGTATCAATGTCAAATCAAAAGAGCATAGAATCAGCCATTAAGAATCTGGAAGTTCAGGTGGGACAACTGGCAACACAGTTGGCAGATCGTCTATCAAGTAGCTTTGGAGCCAACACCGAGAAGAATCCTAAGGAGGAGTTGATGGAAGCTTGCTTGTGGGGCTTCTAGGGAGGCTGGATCTTTGAGCTTCAATGTGGTCCTTTAATGGTGATTTTCCACCATGGAGATGCAGCGGAAGACAAAGGAGAAGAGGTGAGAGGAGGCGCCATCCAGTAGGGAATAAGCCATGGAAGAAGGAGCTTCACCACCAAGATGAGCCTTGGATAAAAAGCTTGGAAAGGATGCTTCAATGGAGGAAAAGAAAGAGGGAGAGAAAGAGAGAGGGGGGAGCACGAAATTGAAGGAAGAAAAAAGGGAGAGAAGTTGAACTTTGAGTTATGTCTCACAAGACTCTCATTCATCAAAGTTACAACAAGTGTTACACATGCTTCTATTTATAGACTAGGTAGCTTCCTTGAGAAGATTTCTTGAGAAAACTTCCTTGAGAAGTTTATTTGAGAAAACTTCCTTGAGAAGCTAGAGCTTAGCTACACACACCCCTCTCATAACTAAGCTCACCTCCTTGAGAAGCTTCCTTAAGAAGATTCATAAAGAAGATAGAGCTTAGCTACACATACCTCTCTAATAGCTAAGCTCACCTCCTTGAGATGAGAAGCTAGAGCTTAGCTACACACCCCCTATAATAGCTAAGCTCACCCCATGACAAAATACATGAAAATACAAAAAAAAATCCCTACTACAAAGACTACTCAAAATGCCTCGAAATACAAGGCTAAAACCCTATACTACTAGAATGGCCAAAATACAAGGCCCAAACGAAGGAAAAACCTATTCTAATATTTACAAAGATAAGCGGGCTCATACTTAGCCCATGGGCTCGAAATCTACCCTAAGGCTCATGAGAACCCTAGGGCCTTCCCTTGAATCTCTGGCCCAATCTACTTGGAGTCTTCTATCCAATGCCCTTACGAGGTAGGATTGCATCAGGAGTGCAAGGCTATTATGACTAGAAGCAGATTGACCACCATGAATGAAGGTGAGAAAGGAATAGGTGCAGAGAAACAACAGCTTTTAACTGACCCAGCAATTGATTTGGTGGTAGAACCCCTGAGTGAGTATGAGGAAGAAATGGAGGTAGAATATGAGCAGAAGGAGACAACAATAAATTTGAGTGAACAAGAAATGAGTGAGAAGGAAGAAAAAGAAGAAAAAAGAAAAACAAAAAGAAAAAAATGAGAAAAGTGAAAAAGAAAAAGAGAGAAAAGAAGAAAAGAAGAAAAGCAAGAGTGAGTGTGCTAGAGAGAAAAAGAGAGAAGCATCTTCACCTGAAGGAAAGAAGTACCATATCCTTTCATACCTTCTAGGAAGGATAAAGAAAGACATCTAGCTAGATTTCTGGATATTTTCAGGAAGCTAGAAATCACCATGCCCTTTGGAGAAGCTCTACAGCAGATACTGCTCTATGCTAAATTTCTGAAAGATATGCTAACTAAGAAGAACAAGTATATTCATAGTGACACCATAGTCGTGGCCGGAAACTACAGTGCTGTAATTCAACGTGTCCTTCCACCAAAACATAAGGATCTAGGCAGTGTCACTATACCTTGTTCTATAGGTGAAGTTTCAGTAGGCAAGGCTCTTATTGATTTAGGAGCCAGTATTAATTTGATGCCGCTTTCCATGTGCCGAAAACTTGGGTAGTTAGAGATAATGCCTACTAGGATGACTTTACAGTTACCAGATCGCTCTGTCACCAGACCCTATAGAGTGATTGAAGACGTTCTAGTTCGAGTAAAACATCTTATTTTCGTGTTGATTTTGTTGTAATGGACATTGAGGAAGATGCGGATATTCCTGTCATTTTGGGCGTCCATTTATGTCTACTGCAAGATGTATGGTGGACATGGGGAAGAAAAAGTTAGAAATGAGTCTTGAAAGCCAACAAATCAGCTTTGATCTATTTAATGAAGGAAAGGAACTACTGGACCACAATGTGTGCTTAAAGGTGAAGGAGTTGGATGAGAAGGTTCTAAAAGAGAGAACCAAGATTGATCCAGGATAACAAAATGATGCATCAAGCTAATGACGTTAAACAAGCGATTGTTGGGAGGCAACTCAATCATTTATTTTTAATTTTATTTTGTTTGCATTGAGTGTAGTTGATTGCTTGGGATTATGTGTGATTTCAGCTTGATTAATATTGAAAAAGGGGGTTCATAAACTTTGGTGAAGAGGTGTGCAAAAAAAGAACTTAGAAAAATCTTTCAGTTGTTCACTCGCTAAGCGCACCTCTCGCGCTAAGCGGGCCCTTGCTCGCGCAAAGCGCTTGGACCCCTGACTAGTGGCTGGATGGTAGCGCTAAGCGCGCTTCACTGCGCTAAGCCCAATTACCTCTTTGGAATTTGAATTTCTCGAATTGGGCTTAGCGAGGTGATGCGCTAAGCGTAATTCCCTCTCTGTTTTGGAAATCTTTAGAATAGTGCTAAGCACTAGCAAAGCACTAAGCGCAAGCTATCATTGCATTAAGAAGCATGTTTATGTGCTAACCCCACCATTGGTGGCTAAGCGTGGATTGTAGGACCAATCCAAACTGCAGGAAGCGTTAAGCGTGTGTCCTCGCACTAAGCCCAAAAACCTTTATGGAATTTGAAATTTGTGAATTGGGCTTAGCACGAGAAGTCACGCTAAGCGCATAGGCCTTAAAACCCAAACGTCGTGTTGTCACGCTAAGCGCACAACATGACACTGCTAAAATTGAATGGGAACCGCCTAGGCAGTTACCATTTTACACTAAAGAGCATTTTTCCCACACATTTTTGTGCATTGTTCCCTTCTTTTGTGCTATTTTGTGCATAAAGTTCCTTGCATTCCCATATTTATGCTGCTTCATGCTATCTGTACCTCAATCCAAGTAAGCTTTACATGCTTGATTTTCTTTTCAAGTTTCAAACTTTAGGATAAAGGACTTAGTAGTTTGTAGGTTGAATCTCTGTTTGGGTTTAGTGTTATTAGGTTAGTATGGTCAGAATAGACTTAGGGTTTCACAGTAGGAGTAATGTAGTTAGGATTTAGTGGCCGAATAGAGGCCTTAGTCAAAAGGGGTGAAAAACCCCTCGGTTTTTTTTTCTTGAAATTGTGATGAACGCGCTAAGAGCCATGTTGTGCTAAGCGAGTTCATCACTTCTATTGAAGATTTTGATTTCTAGATGATCGCGCTAAGTGAGGCCCTATCGCACTAAGCGCATTAATCTTCTTTGTTGAGTATCAATGTTGAACTCGCTAAGCGCGCCTGTGCGCTAAGCGGGGGATGTGTTTCAGACACTTGGAATTTTTGAATTTTGTTGAGCGCTAAGTGTGCCTGTCACGCTAAGCGCTATTTTGTCTCTATTTTTAAATTTCTTAGAATTGGGCTTAGCGAGCCTGCTCGCTAAGCCTGTGCTTTCTTTTTAAGTGGTTGCACTAAGCCCGGCTTGCCGCGCTAAGCGCTAATCCCTCTCTGTTTTGAAAAATTGTGGAATTGGGCTTAGCGAGCCTACTCGCTAAGCCTATTTTGAAGAAAAAAGATTTTCTGTTCTCGCA
Source organism: Glycine soja (assembly GCF_004193775.1). Taxonomy (NCBI): domain Eukaryota; kingdom Viridiplantae; phylum Streptophyta; class Magnoliopsida; order Fabales; family Fabaceae; genus Glycine; species Glycine soja. The sequence goes on along the minus strand of NC_041014.1, from coordinate 6,956,577 downwards.
CTAAGCGCGTGGCTATCACGCTTAGCCCATGAGTAAATTTTCATAAGGCACGCTAAATGCACCTGCTGCGCTAAATCCCTAGTCTTATTTCTAGTTTTATTTTCCGCTTTTCTTTGTGAATAAATCTTGTGCAATCTTGTCTTATGCTTCTATTGATTTACAGATGGCTTCATGAAAGAAGAAGGCAACAGCTTCGATACCGCATGCTAGATATGACAGATCTAAACTTTCATCCCAAGAGGTCTGGGACCGTTACACAGATAATATTCTCGGTCGGAAGATCCTTCCGGAGAGAAATGTAAAGTTGTATGTCACTGAGTTTGTTGAATTCAAAAGGGAACTAGAAAGGAGAAACTGGCATAAGGAACTTACAAACTTTGTAGATGGGAGCATAGACGTAGCAATTGTCAAGGAGTTCTATGCAAATCTCTATGACCCTGAAGACAAATCACCCAAGCAGGTAAGGGTTAGGGGGCATCTAATAAAATTTGATGTTGATGCCCTTAACACTTTCTTCCTGACACCGGTGGTCATAGAGGAAGGGGAGAGCCTGCCAGCTTACTCCAGGTTAGCTCAGTTGAGGCCAGATTCGCAAGAGCTGGCAGCCCACTTATGTATCCCTGGAAGGGGATTTGAATTGAATGCAGACGGGCTTCCTCTGAAGATTTTGAGAAAGAATTTGACTACACTGGCCCAAACCAGGAGCTTACTTTCCTTTCCTAACTTGGCCCCTACCTCTCACACTTCAGACATCACTTTACACAAGGCCAGGTTAATTTATGGCATTATTCAGAAGATGGATATGAACCTCGGGTACCTCATCTTGAGTCAGATTTCTCTTATTGTTCAACATGACTCTTCGAGGCTAGGTTTTCATGTCCTCATCACTGCCTTGTGCAAGGCCCGGGGAGTCGCCTCTTACTCTTTAACTTTTGAGAGCTTGAGCCCAGCCATTACTTTGGCATATGTTAAAAAGAATTGCTAGAACTTGGATGACCCTTCGGTCACATTTCGGGGAACCGACAAATCTAGGGGCAAAGGATCCTAGGTACCATCTTCTTTTGCTCCCCCTTCTTTAGCTCTTTCCACATCAGCTCCATCTGCATCTGCTCTCCCACCTTCTGTAACACCCTGATATATATATATATATATATATATATATATATATATATATATATATATATATATATATATTATTAGTAATTATATTTGATGTTTGATTATTTTGTTGTGTTATTTGACTACATGATAGACTTGAATGAGTTGAAGTATGCCTTGAACTAGTCATGTGTGAATTTCTTGATATGGATGTTGAATTATGTGGAGTTTTGTTGAGCTAAGTTGAAAGTATGAGATTTTAGATTTTACCAAAACCTAGTTCAATGAAATCGCGATACCGAATTCGTTAACCGTTGCCTCATCTTCAAATTTTGTTTGGATATCCCTAAGATATGTTTCTACAGTCTGACCATTGGGATCTTAAAAATAATAACTTTTGGTCTCCCGCTAAGCGATAAAGGCGCGCTAAGCGCAATTCCAACCGAGGGGAATTGCGCTGAGCGGCCCAAAGCTGCGCTAAACCCAACTCCAGCCGAGAGGAAGTGTGCTGAGGGCCCAGAAGGCCGCTAAGCAAAAGTTGCAGGTTATAAATATGTCCTTAGCGTAAAAAAACATGATTTTCACTCTCTTCTTCCCCAAAAAATGTCCCCCCAACCCTAAAACCTTGTTTTCCACCACCCAAGACCACCGATGGCCGCCGTGAGTCGCCGTTGCTTGCCGTTGAACCCCCACACCAAGAGGAACACTTTAATCGGAGTAGAATCCTCAAAATCCTCCTCGAAGACTCAATGTACAAAATCCCTCAATCCTCCATTTCAAAGTTTCTTTGAGGTAACCTTGACTTCTAAGGCTTCTCCTAACTAGTTTGAGTTCCACTTAGTGTCTCTTATGTGTTGGGTACCGTAATGGGGTGTTTTTACACTTCCTTTGAAAAACCCTAGAGAATGAGACATTGTAAAAGTTATCTTTTATAGTCTTGAAGTTATTTTTGCGGCATTCATTGAACCCCGGTCGCATTGGCGTGATCAAAATTTCAAAAATATGTTTCTTTCCTATAGAACCAGAAATACCCCTCAGTCCCTTATGTTTTGACAATGTGTCATACCCTAATTTCGTCCGGGGACCTTTGCTTGATGACATGCAACTTTTGTTTGGTCCTTGTGAGGTGCTTGGCACCCATCATTAGGAAATTTGTGAAATTCCGGGACATGCCGGAAAACAAAAGGAAATATTGATGCACAATCCGTAAGGTTCCGTGACACATCGGAAATCAAATGGAAGCATCATGGCACAATTAGTGAGGTTCCGTAACATTCCGTAAGTCAAAAAAGGGGATGATTATGTAATCCGCAAGGTTCCGTAACATTACGGAAAGAAAACAAGTATCGTTACGAAATTCGTAAGTTTCCGTAACTTTACAAAAAAAGAATCACCAAAAAAAAAGGCATTGGGGTGTACTTAGTAAAAATGGGGGTGCAAATAGCAACCAGGCCCACTTGGGCCCTCCAGAAGATTCCTCCAGAAGGCTGTTGCTTCTGGAGGAAGCAACCCTGCTCGCCTGGGCGAGCTGGGTGGCAAGCTTCTCCCCCTATTTTCTATAAATAGGGGGAGAAGTGAAGTGAAAAAGGGTTCAGCCCCTTAGGCACTTCTCTCTCTTTCGAATTTGCTTAGAAAAATTGTTTCCGTAAAGAAAATCCAAGCCGAGGCGCTTCCGTAATGTTTCCGTGAGTGATTTCGCGAAGGTTTTCAGCCGTTCTTCGACGTTCTTCATTCGATCTTCATCGTTCTTCAGTGTTCAACGGGTAAATACCTCAAACCAAGCTTTTCAATTCATTCTATGTACCCGTGGTGGTCCACATTTGGTTTCATGTATTTTTATTCTCGTTTCATTCACTTTTTATACCCCCTTTTGACGTGCTTAAGCCATTTTATTTAAGTCATTTCTCGCTTAACCTAAAAATAAACTAAATTTCCACCGATCGTTTGAATTGTATTATCCGTTAACTTTGGTTGAAATGAATTCCGACCGATCGGTCGTGCGGCAACCACGTTGGAAACCAAAAAAAAAAGAGGTAAATAATAATATAAATAAAAAATTAAAAAGGATACCTCTTTAGTAAAATAAAGCGAAAAATCAATTGGACGTTTTCTCTTTGGGATTTCTCATTCTTAATCGAATTGACTAAATAACTAAAGTGAAACCAAGGCTAAAATCAACTTGCCTAGTCAAGCTCGTCCACAAAAATAGATTTTTTTGAAGTTTATCATTTCAATTTCTTACAAAGTAAAATGGATCATTTTTAAGGTCCAACGCCTTAAAATGATCACCTTTCAAGTAAAAAAGAATCACTTGATTCACGCATAAAAAAGAACTACGTAGGTCTGATTTCCTCATCACAAATTGAGGAATACGTAGGAGCAAAGGGAAAACACCCTTGTCGACCACAAAAAGAGAAAAATATAAAAAAGGGCATAAAAGATATAAGAACGTAAAGGGAACGTAAAAATCAAAGTCATGTTTGCACATTCGATTAAAGGCTGCCGTCCCTTGTGACGGACGTGTGGGGTGCTAACACCTTCCCCGTGCGTAAATACAACTCCCGAACCTTTCACTTAAAAGTTCGTAGATCGCGTCTTTTTCGGTTTTTCTGACGTTTTCCTCAAATAAACATTGGTGGCGACTCCGCGCGTATTCCTTTCGTGGAACACGCATCCCGCGAGTCACGCGTCGCCCTCCCGCTGAAGGGTAGGTTGCGACAGTTGGCGACTCCACTGGGGAATGTTTTTTGAGAGTTAGGCCATTTAAATCTTGTGCAAATGTTTTATCATGACTTTCTCCTTTGTTGGTTTCCCTTTGCTTTTTATGTTCTTGTGTATATAAACTCTTTGTTGCTTTTAGTGCGTTTTAAAATGTATGCATAAGGTAAATATTTATTCATTTGATGCGCATAAACACCAACACTATTTGCACACACTGTGAGTTTGAAAAAAGGCCCTATACGCGGGTTCATAGGAACATAAGGAGTGGAGGTGAATCTGTGATCATGCTAGGTCTCCGACTTGCTTGATTACAGTGAACCCTCATCTAGAGTTTTTCTCTTTGAAAACATATTGTTGCTAGTAGTCCCTACTGCTGCTGTATGTTCTTCGAAGGGGATAATACCTCTAGAAACCATCAAGAGAGATATGACTACCTTGGGGGTTATCACTAAATGCCTAGTTAGCTCTCTCCCTTATAGGTCCCTTAAATAGGGGCACGGAGCAAACACGCTGTGTGCCATTTTTCACACTGCCATGCATAAGTATCATATACCCTTTTACTTATGTTCAGTGAATATTGTCATACTATGTACATTCTCGCATTGCGCCTTTTGCATATGCATCGCATACGGGTTCTGTCTTGATCCCCTCTATAGACAAATCAACGGAGGGTCCGGGTCACCGTTTTAAATACATACGTTGGGGCACTTTGCTACCCCTAGACGTTGTGTCTAAGAAGGAGACAATGTCCCGGGCACCCGCATTCTTAAATTACATCTGTGTCATATGCATTCCTTCATGCATTCATCCATTCCACCCATGAGATATCGGAGTTTTGATTTGCACCAGCTTTTTGTCTCACTTTAGTAAGCATGGGGACAAATCAAACCGGCAAGAGATTTTACCAAGTCAAGGTTAAAAGCCTAGATACCACCAGCATCAAGGAATTAGGGCGGTTGATGGAACCTCTCCAAATGCAAGCCTTCCGCAAGACTTACGGAAAGATCTTAGAGTTGACCATAGCAGAGGTATCCATAGAAGCCATTGCATCACTCACCCAATACTACGACCAGCCTTTGAGATGCTTCACGTTCGGAGACTTCCAATTGGTACCGACCATTGAATAATTTGAGGAGATTCTAGGATGTCCTCTCGGGGGAAGAAAACCATATCTTTTCTCTGGTTGTCTCCCCTCTTTGAGTAGAATTGCAACTGTGGTCAAGGATTCAGCAAGAGGTTTGGACCGCATAAAACAAACTCGAAACGGCATAGCGGGCCTACCACGAAAGTACCTAGAAGACAAGGCGAGGGATATGGCAAATCAAGAAGATTGGGTCCCGTTTATGGATGTGTTAGCATTGCTAATCTTTGGGGTCGTCCACTTTCCAAACGTAGATGGTTTGGTGGACCTAGCCGCAATCGACGCGTTCCTTGCATACCGCCATAGCAAGGAAAGTCCGGTGGTAGCTGTCTTGGCAGATTTATTTGGCACATTTGACTGAAGGTGCAAAAAGAGTAGCGCACGAATCATCTGTTGCTTGCCCGCTCTCTGTGTTTGGTTGGTTTCACACCTGTTCCAGCAAGACACGAGGCATCCATGTCCGCTCCAAAGCCATCGCTCGTGTACTGAAAAGAGAAGAATAGATTGGGACCAGCTTTTGGCTGGGATAGGAGGTAGAACAATCAATTGGTTCCCCCGATGGAAGGAAGGAAATGAGGGAGTCCTTTTCTCATGTGGAGGGTACCCAAACATTCCGCTGATAGGAACGAGGGGTTGTATTAACTACAATCCCGCGCTCGCTATAAGACAACTAGGGTACCCCATGAGGGGAGCACCGATGGAAGAAAGCATGTCTCCTTTCCTTGTGAGGGATTTCGGCGCGCAAAATTTCAAGGCTATACAAAGAATCCATAAGGCATGGGAAACCCCGTTAAGGAAAGATCAAGAACTTAGGGGCATTCGTAATGGCATCATTGGTGGTTATCATGAATGGCTGAAAGTTCATATACGAGGTTTAGATTGGCTCGCCAAGTTAAAAGTCGTCAGCGAAGAGAGTTTCGAAGCACCGGAAGAGGACGAAGAAGTCCAAGCTCTCAAAAGTGAGTTAGGAAAGGCGAAACTTGCCAAGGAGAAGTTCAAGTTGGCCGCTACACACATCCGAAAGGAGTGTGCCGGATTACGGGAAGAGAATGCAACTACCGCAAGAGCCCTTGAACAAGAGGCCAAGAGGGCTCGCAAGGAAGAATATGGCCGTAACAAATTTCACGGAGCTCTGTAGGGTAGCAACAGTGAACTCAAGCTGCGAAGGGAAGAGAGGGACAAGTTGCGAGTACATAGCATGGTTTTGAAAGAGGAGTTAGTTGCCTGTTCAAGGTCCAAAAGGAGCTTGTCTCAGCGTTTATGCGAGACGAAGACCAACATGCTAGCTATCATCGCCAAGTACCAAGAAGAGTTAGGTCTAGCCACGGCCCACGAGCTTAGGGTCGCGGACGAGTATGCCCAAGTATACGCGGAAAAAGAGGCTAGAGGAAGGGTGATCGACTCTTTACATCAAGAGGCAACCATGTGGATGGATCGGTTTGCTCTTACCTTGAACGGGAGTCAAGAACTTCCCCGATTGTTAGCCAAGGCCAAGGCAATGGCGGACACCTATTCCGCCCCCGAAGAAATTCATGGGCTTCTCGGCTATTGTCAGCATATGATAGACTTAATGGCCCACATAATTAGAAATCGCTAGAAAACCTGTATGGTCTCTCAGACCTTGACTAGATACGACTTTCTGAAATAAAATGAGTTGGTCCCATGTTTCTACTCTAAAAAGCTTGTGCGAATCAAATCACTCCTGCATTTTATCTCTAGCATGCATTCTTTCTTTCTTTACCCACTCCTCACGTTTGGTTTTTTAGGGAAAAACACCATAACTAAACGCGCCACAAGGCATCCCTATCGCACCAGATCCAAATCTAGAACGATGGGTGATCAAGAGGAGACACAGGAACAGATGAAAGCCGACATGTCGGCTCTGAAAGAACAGATGGCTTCCATGATGGAGGCCATGTTAGGAATGAGGCAGCTCATGGAGAAAAACGTGGCCACCGCTGCCGCTGTCAGTTCGGCTGCCGAAGCAGACCCAACTCTCTTGGCAACCGCGCACCATCCTCCCTCAAACATAGTAGGACGGGGAAGGGACACACTGGGGCACGATGGCAACCCTCATCTGGGATACAACCGAGCGGCTTACCCTTATGGATTGTCGCCCAACTACTCACCACCTGTTCTGCAAGACGATGCGGGCCATATTGCTTCTCCCGTCCTTGAAAGAGAGCCTCCCCAACAGCCCGATGAGGTCCACGAAGACCCTCAAGACTATGCTCGCAGGGATGTCGAGTTCTATCCCCCATCCCCGAAGGGCCGGCACCCAGCACGTTGCCTCAGCCCAACATCACGACACAACCAATAGTTTTGTCCATGGAAGGACCGCCCCCGGCAACTGAAGAAAGGAGGAAGCTCGATCTCCTCGAGGAGAGATTGAGAGCCGTGGAAGGATTTGGGGACTATCCGTTCGCAGACATGACAGATCTTTGCTTAGTACCCGATGTTGTTATCCCCCCGAAGTTCAAAGTACCGGACTTCGACAAGTATAAAGGGACGACTTGTCCCAAGAACCATCTCAAGATGTACTGTCGCAAGATGGGCGCACACTCTAAGGATGAGAAGCTATTAATACACTTTTTTCAAGATAGCTTGGCCGGGGCCGCAGTAGTTTGGTACACTAATTTGGAAGCTTCCCGCATCCGTACTTGGAAGGATCTGATTATTGCCTTCTTAAGGCAATATCAGTATAATTCCGATATGGCTCCCGATCGCACTCAGCTGCAGAATATGTTCAAGAAAGAGGGCAAAACCTTTAAAGAATACGCACAGCGGTCGAGAGACCTGGCGGCACAAGTGGCTCCTCCCATGGTTGAGAGAGAGATGATCACCATGATGGTGGACACTCTGCCAGTGTTTTACTATGAGAAGCTAGTAGGTTACATGCCGTCCAGCTTCGCGGACCTAGTGTTCGCCGGGGAAAGAATCGAGGTAGGGTTGAAAAGAGGAAAGTTCGATTACATTTCCTCCACGAGTGCGAATGCCAAAAGAATCGGGACAACGGGGGCAAAAAGGAAGGAAGGAGATGCCCATGCCGTCTCTTCAACGCCCGCGTGGGTCAAACCCCCGCAGACACCTCATGGTACCCATCAGTACGCGCAACATCACCCGAGCTTCTCGGCTCATACCGGGAACGCCTCTAGTTCAGCACCTGTGCAACCTAAGGCACCCATCCAGAGGGAAGCTCCCCAAGTTCCAACTCCGAACACAACTCGCCCAGCCGATAATTCCAACACAACAAGGAACTTCCCTCCGAGGCCATTTCAAGAATTCATCCCACTCCCAATGACGTACGAGGACCTCTTGCCGTCCCTCATCGCCAACCATTTGGCCGTGGTAACTCCCGGAAAGGTCCTCCAACCCCCTTTCCCGAAGTGGTATGACCCTAACGCAACTTGCAAGTACCATGGGGGTGTCCCGGGGCATTCCATTGAAAAATGCTTGGCCCTTAAATACAAGGTCCAACATTTGATAGATGCTGGATGACTGACTTTCCAAGAGGATCGGCCCAATGTGAAAACCAACCCGCTCGCCAATCATGGAGGGGGAGCGGTTAACGCCGTTGAGTCCGATAGGCCGCGCAGGCCTAAAACTTTAAGGGATGTGGCAACCCCTAGGAGGTTTATCTTTGAGGCCCTACAAAAGTGAGGTGTGATTCCTCATAATGGGCGTAAGGAGGATTCCTGTTTGCTGCATTCCGGCGAGCTGCATGACATGGAAACGTGTTTGGGAGTAGAGGAATTGTTACAACGGATGATAGATCAAGGTCGACTAGAAGTTGGCAGTGAAGGAAGAGAGGAACAGCACATATGCATGCAATCCACGGATGGGAGCAGTGTTACGAAGCCCAAACCCTTGGTGATATACTTCACCAAGGGCACAGCTTCGCAAAAGCCCGGACACCCCTTAGCAGCTAAACCTGTTCCTTTCCCATACCAAAATAGCCACGCAGTCCCATGGAGATATACACCTTTGAGGGGGAAGGAAGAAGAAGCCACCGACGTTAGCTCGTTGTTGGCTAAGGCAACAAATATCACGGGACTGAGTGGTGTGACCCGTAGTGGTCGTGTGTTTGCACCCGCGGACCTACCAGTCCAACCCGCAAACGCCAAGGGGAAAGCAAAAGTGGTGGAGGAACAAGATGACGAAGCACCCCTCACTTCGAATAAAGATATTCCGGCGAAAGGTCTTCCGGAGAAAAAGGATGGTAAAAAAGAGGTGTCACTAGAGGAAGCCAGTGAGTTCCTCCGTATAATTCAACAGAGCGAATTCAAGGTTATCGAACAGCTCAACAAAACCCCGGCCAGGGTCTCGCTGTTGGAGTTACTCATGAGCTCCGAGCCTCATCGGGCTCTGCTAGTAAAAGTTCTGAACGAGGCCCACGTGGCCCAAGACATCTCGGTAGAAGGTTTCGGAGGGCTGGTCAATAATATCACTGCCAACAACCATCTCACCTTCGCTGAAGAAGAAATCCCCGCCGAGGGGAGAGGGCATAATAAAGCTTTGCACGTATCAGTCAAGTGTATGGACCATATCGTAGCCAAAGTGCTCATCGATAATGGTTCCAGTTTAAACGTGATGCCTAAGACCACTTTAGAGAAATTACCATTCAATGCTTCCCACTTAAAGCCGAGTTCAATGGTGGTTCGTGCCTTCGACGGCACCCGCCGAGAGGTTAGGGGAGAGATCGATCTCCCAGTACAGATAGGCCCTCACACCTGTCAAGTTACTTTCCAAATAATGGATATTAACCCCCCCTACAGCTGTCTGTTGGGGCGCCCGTGGATCCACTCAGTGGGAGTTGTTCCCTCTACACTCCACCAAAAGTTGAAATTCGTAGTGGAAGGGCATCTGGTCATCGTATCAGGCGAGGAAGACATCTTGGTGAGCTGCCCATCCTCTATGCCTTATGTGGAAGCCGCAGAGGAGTCATTAGAAACCGCTTTCCAGTCTTTTGAGGTGGTAAGCATTTCCTCCGTGGACTCCTTCTCTGGGCAGCCTTGCCTGTCCGATGCACCAGTAATGATGGCCCGAGTTATGTTGGGGAACGGTTACGAACCCGGAATGGGTTTAGGCAAAGACAATGGCGGCATAACTAGCCTGATAAATGCCAAAGGAAATCGTGGGAAGTATGGTTTAGGCTATAAGCCCACTCAGGCAGATATAAAGAGAAGCATCGCGGGAAGGAAGGGCGGTAGTCAAAGCTCGCGGTTGCGACAGTTGGCGACTCCACTCGCGGTTGAGACAAGAAAGTGAAGGAAGCCCGCCCTGCCACATAAGTAGAAGCTTTATAAGCGCGGGTCTGGGGGACGAAGGTCAAGTGGTCGCAATACACGAAGATGATGTTCCGAGTACGTTGGATTTGGTACGACCATGCCCTCCTGATTTCCAGCTGGGAAATTGGCGAGTGGAGGAACGCCCCGACATTTACGCAACGAGCATAATGTAAACCTTTACGGTTTTAAAAACTCTATAGTTAGGCCTAGGCTTTAGAGTTTCTTTTGTTAATGCTTTGTGTCTTTTGTTTTAAATTTATAATACAAGGATCTTTCTTCATCTGTTCCTACGTCTCTACCCATTCTCATCCATTTGCATGTTTACTTTTTTATTTCTGAAACGGCAGATCCGATGACGAGTCCCCCGAAGGTACTAATACCTGGGACCCGCCTATCAACTTCGAGCAAGAAACGAATCAAACGGAAGATGAAGGGAATGAGGATGTGAGACTTCCCCCAGAATTAGAAAGGATAGTCGCCCATGAGGACCAAGAAATGGGGCCTCATCAAGAAGAAACTGAACTAGTAGACTTGGGAGTTGGCAGTGGAAAAAGGGAAGTAAAGATAGGCACAGGTATTACCGCACCTATCCGTGAAGAATTAATAATCCTGCTAAGAGACTACCAAGACATCTTTGCTTGGTCATACCAAGATATGCCCGGTTTGAGTTCTGACATTGTACAACACCGATTACCTCTAAATCCCGAGTGTTCCCCGGTAAAGCAGAAACTGAGAAGGATGAAGCCCGAAAAATCCTTGAAAATAAAAGAAGAAGTGAAGAAGCAATTTGACGCTGGTTTTCTGGCCGTCGCTCGGTACCCAGAATGGGTTGCCAACATTGTACCGGTCCCTAAGAAGGATGGGAAAGTACGAATGTGTGTGGATTATCGGGACTTGAATCGGGCCAGCCCCAAGGACAATTTTCCTTTGCCACACATCGGTATCCTCGTAGATAATACGGCCAATTTCACTTTATTTTCCTTCATGGACGGTTTCTCCGGTTACAATCTGATAAAGATGGCGCCAGAGGATATGGAAAAGACTACCTTCGTCACCCTGTGGGGAACATTTTGTTACAAGGTGATGTCCTTCGGACTCAAGAATGCCAGGGCAACTTATCAAGGGGCCATGGTAGCTTTGTTCCATGATATGATGCATCAAGAGATCGAGGTCTACGTGGACGACATAATTGCTAAATCTAAATCCGAAGAAGAACACCTTGTCAACCTGCGGAAGTTGTTCGAAAGGCTTAAGAAATATCAATTAAGGTTGAACCCCGCCAAGTGTACCTTTGGGGTCAAATCAAGGAAATTGCTTGGTTTCATCGTAAGCCAGAAAGGGATAGAGGTAGACCCCGAAAAGGTGAAGGCCATCCTTGAGATGCCGGAACCCCGTACTGAGAGGCAAGTCCGAGGTTTCCTGGGACGCTTGAATTATATTGCCAGATTCATATCGCAGCTCACTGCCATTTGTGGGCCGTTGTTCAAGCTCTTACACAAAAAACAAACTGATCGCTGGAATGAGGATTGCCAAGAGGCTTTTGGAAGGATCAAGAAGTGTCTTATGAATCCCCCTGTGCTTATGCCACCAGTACTTGGAAGGCCTCTCATCTTGTACATGACAATCTTGGACGAGTCAATGGGGTGTATGCTGGGGCAACATGACGAATCCGGAAAGAAAGAGCGCGTTGTTTACTACCTAAGTAAGAAGTTCACGATCTGTGAAATGAATTACTCCTTGCTCGAAAGAACGTGTTGTGCTTTAGTATGGGCATCCCATCGCCTAAGGCAGTACATGCTGAGCCATACTACCTGGTTAATATCCAAGATGGACCCGGTTAAGTACATCTTTGAGAAGCCAGCTCTCACAGGACGAATCGCCCGGTGGCAAGTCCTCCTATCCGAGTTTGATATAGTTTATGTCACCCAAAAGGTGATAAAAGGAAGCGCCTTGGCAGATTATTTGGCTCAACAGCCTCTTAACGACTATCAGCCCATGCATCCTAAATTCCCAGATGAGGACATCATGGCCTTGTTTGAGGAAAAATTGGACGAAGATCGGGACAAAGGGACCGTATGGTTTGACGGAGCGTCAAACATTCTAGGCCATGGCGTTGGAGCAGTATTGGTCTCTCTGGACAATCAATGTGTACCTTTCACAGCCAGGCTAGGATTCGACTGCACCAACAACATGGCCAAATATGAAGCATGTGCCCTGGCCGTCCAGGCAGCGATTGACTCCAATGTCAAACTACTCAAGGTGTATGGCGACTCAGCGTTGGTAATCCATCAGCTGAGAGGGGAATGGGAAACTAGAGATCCCAAGCTGATACCCTACAAAGCCTATATCAAGGAATTGGCTAAGACCTTTGATGAGATCTCCTTCCATCATGTTCCCCGCAAGGAAAATCAAATGGCGGATGCGCTTGCTACTTTGGCGTCTATGTTCCAGCTAACGCCGCATGGGGACCTACCATACATTGAATTTTGGTGTCGTGGCAAACCCGCGCATTGTTGCCAAGTAGAAGAGGAACGGGACGGTAAGCCTTGGTATTTCGACATCAAGCAATATGTCGTAAGCAAAGAATACCCACCGGAGATTGCCGACAATGATAAAAGGACATTGAGAAGATTGGCGGCCGGTTTCTTCATGAGCGGAAGCATACTGTATAAGAGAAACCACGACATGACACTCCTGCGGTGCGTGGATGCCAGGGAGGCAAATCACATGATCGAGGAAGTCCATGAAGGCTCGTTTGGAATGCACGCCAACGGGCATGCTATGGCCAGAAAGATCCCAAGAGCAGGTTATTACTGGCTTACCATGGAAAGTGATTGTTGTGTCCATGTAAGGAAATGCCACAAATGTCAAGCGTTTGCAGACAATGTCAATGCTCCGCCGCATCCTCTGAATGTCATGTCCGCCCCTTGGCCTTTCTCCATGTGGGGGATAGATGTCATTGGGGCCATTGAGCCCAAGGCCTCGAATGGTCATCGCTTCATCCTCGTAGCGATAGATTATTTTACCAAGTGGGTCGAGGCGGCCTCCTATACCAATGTCACGAGGGGTGTGGTGGTCAGGTTCATTAAGAAAGAGATCATCTGCCGATATGGTTTGCCAAGGAAGATTATCACGGACAATGGCACCAACTTGAATAACAAGATGATGGGGGAAATGTGCGAGGAGTTTAAAATCCAACATCACAATTCCATGCCCTACCGACCAAAGATGAATGGAGCCGTGGAAGCGGCCAATATAAATATCAAAAAGATTATCCAAAAGATGATCGTGTCGTACAGAGATTGGCACGAGATGCTCCCATTCGCGTTACACGGTTACCGAACTTCAGTACGAACGTCAACTGGGGCAACGCCGTTCTCATTGGTATATGGGATGGAGGCTGTGTTACCGTTTGAGGTAGAAGTCCCGTCATTAAGGATCTTGGCAGAGTCCGGATTAAAGGAATCAGAGTGGGCTCAAACGCGCTATGACCAGCTCAACCTCATTGAGGGTAAGCGCTTAACGACCATGAGTCATGGGTGCTTGTACCAGCAAAGAATGAAGAATGCATTCGACAAGAAGGTACGCTTGCGCAAGTTCCGTGAGGGAGACCTTGTGTTAAAGAAAATGTCCCATGCTGTCAAGGACAATCAAGGAAAATGGGCCCCAAACTACGAAGGGCCTTTTGTTGTGAAGAGGGCTTTTTCCGGAGGAGCCTTGGTGCTTACCAACATGGATGGCGAAGAGCTACCTTCACCCATGAATTCTGATGTCGTCAAGCGATATTATGCTTAGAATCTGGGGCAATTAAGGATGTCGCTGCATGTTCTTTATCTTTATGTGTTTTCTGGATTTCCCCCAGGGAATCCCCGTCTACTGTATCTCTCGTTACAATCTTTCAAAGAAATGAACGTAGGTTCGAGGCTTTAGTCCTCACGTTGGTTTTAAACTTTGCGTTAATTTGTGATCACCTGAGCCCTTCCGCTCAGTTCATGGGATGCCCCAAGCGCTTAATTAAAATTGAACCTAAACCAACTTTCACTAAAATTTGCTGCGTTTGAAAACATTCATGCATACGCATACGCATGCATATTGTTGTGGTAAAACAGGGGCAGGATCATCTCGAGCTACCTTTTGGGGTAGAGACGAAGTTAAAGCAGCAGGAAACCAATCAAGGTAAGACAATAACCCGGTCATGATTGGCCGCACATTGTTTGTTTCCTACTTGTAGGTACTTAGGGACGGATGCAAGTGGGGATGGGGTCACGACCGACCGATCGTTGCCCCTTCTCTGCGCTAAACAAGCAGAGAACGTCGCTGCAAGGCAGCCTAGTATCCTTTGTATTTGCAGTTTTCTTTTACTATTTGTTTGTTTTAAAATAAGTAATCGACGCCTAATTCTAACTTAAGTAAGTTCAAGTTAGGCGAGACGCTAACCCATGAAAAAGGAGGGGACATGGTTAATGTTCCCCTCAAAAAAAAAAAAAAAGGCAGGTTAGCTCGCCTAGGCGAGCAACCCCTGCACTCAAAATAAAAAACGAAGGAGGGGAACGTTTTTGTATCCAAAAACTTCCCCCCTTCATTCAAGAAAAAGAGAACACGAAGGCTTGCGGTTTCTTGCTCCCCTAAGCCTTTTGATCGCGTTTTGCTTTCGTTTTTGGTGTTTCAATTCATTCCCACAAGTAAGTATTCCATCCTTGAGGTTTTTTGCTTCCCATTGATGTGTTTTCTTCATCTTTTGGTGCCTTAAATTGTGAGAACATGCTTATAATTGTGAGGCAGTTTTGGTTTGCTTTGATGCTTGTTTTCTTGAATTAAGGATTTGAATGAAAAGGCCTTAGGCCTAGGTCATATTCTGAAGCAATGGGGCATCCCACATTGCTCCCATTCTCTTGCAATTTATGTCCAAACATGCGCCCACCAAGTGCTCGATGAAATGCCTCAATGACATATGAGCATGGTTTTGAAAGCTTGGGATTGTGGGACTGTTTCATATACATAGGGACAGCATGAAGGATTTAAAATGAGAGTCCGAATGTAATTCTAGGCTTAGGAACCCAAGTTTTTAATTTCAATGCAAGGAAGCATGACTTATGCCTAGGAATCTAATTTTTGGTTTTGAATGTAAAAAAGGGGGCATGAATATTAGGACATGTTTGAGGGTCTTTTATTAAAATTTAAGTTTGGCTGCCCCATGAGAGATACCTTGCACCTAGGTAGCATGGAAAATACCTTTCAACGGTATATATATATGTGAATATATGACATGAAAATACCTTGCAAAATGAGAGAATAGTAAATAATGCCTTTCAAATATGTATATTTGTGGATAGGTAGCATAAGGAGCCTTTCAAAAAAATGTACCCATGCCAAAGATGGCACAAGAATGCTTCCCAAATGAATATATGATGTGGAATTGCCCCTCAAGTGTAGATTAAATGACGTGAAAGTCCATTTTGAATGCAAAAGTGTGTGCATAATGTAATTAGCTTTCCGACATGCATATAAATGAATATGAGAGAAACAATAAAAATTTGTATGATATACATTTCAAACATGTATAGGTAGTTTGTAAATAGCAAATGTTTAGGATATGAACATATGTAATTTTGGGCACAATACCTTGAGCACGCGTGTAAGTATTCTTTCCAAAAAAATATATATGTGTGGTAACTAGAATGTTTTGAATATCCTTGTATGTTGATATAAATAATAGGGTATTTTCTACACATGCGTGCATGAATGGATCATATGAGTTTAGTCTAAATTAGAGAGATTGGCATGACATTTTTTGCATTAAGATAAGCATTATCTTGTAAAACTAACTTCTGAATGTTTGTTCTCGCAGGAAATGGCCCCAAGGAAACTTGCCTCAAAGAGATCCAGGAAGGATAAGGCGGCCGAAGGAACTAGTTCCGCTCCCGAGTATGACAGTCACCGCTTTAGGAGCGCTGTACATCAGCAGCGCTTCGAGGCCATCAAGGGATGGTCATTTCTCCGGGAGCGACGCGTCTAGCTCAGGGACGACGAGTATACTGATTTCCAGGAGGAGATAGGTCACCGGCGGTGGGCATCACTGGTTACCCCCATGGCCAAGTTCGATCCAGAAATAGTCCTCGAATTTTATGCCAATGCTTGGCCAACAGAGGAGGGCGTGCGTGACATGAGGTCCTGGGTGAGGGGTCAGTGGATCCCGTTTGATGCAGATGCTATCGGCCAGCTCCTGGGATATCCGTTGGTGCTGGAAGAGGGCCAGGAGTGCGAGTATGGCCAAAGGAGGAACCTGTCTGATGGGTTTGATGAGGAGGCCATCGCCCAGTTGCTATGTATACCGGGGCAAGATTTTGCCCGGACTGCTGCCGGGAGATGGGTGCGGATCATGCGCACCAACATGACCACCCTGACTCAGATATGGATGACTTTGTTGCTCAGCAACATCCTGCCCACCGATCATAATTCCGACCTCCCCCTGCCGAAGTGTCAGCTGGTGTACGCCATCCTGACGCGGATGAGCGTCCATGTGGCTCAGTTAATCGCTGATGCCATCTATATTTTTGCAGGTATGGCGCCTACCAGGCACCCTTTGGATCTAGATAAGTCCAACAAGGCCCTGGGATTTCCCGCACTGATCACAGGACTCTGCCAGTCATTCGGAGTCCCCGTTGCACCTACCAAGGTGATTCGGCCGCCCATCACCCGAGCTTTTATTGAGAAGTATTGCACCCAGAGACAGGCTCAGGGTGATGTTCCACAGGCTGCAGGCGCGCCACCACCACCTCATCAGGCTGGCCCGGCTGGGTCGTTTGACATGGAGCAGTATTTACGGCATTTGGTTCGCCAGCAGGCGGCCAATCACCGGGCACATGTACAAACCCATGATTGTCTTTACCAGCTGAGCCTCAGCATGCAGAGTCAAGGCTTCTCTTCTTTTTCATGCCCTACTCTAGACCAGTTCAGGGCAGAGGTCGCATGGCCCGGGGATTGGCCCGAGGCCCAAGCAGGAGAGGCGCCCCCAGAGGCTCCCGGCGATGGAGAGGAGGCCCACGAGGACGAGGAGATGGCCGATTTGCTTGACTTCTTGGGAGGGAGTGGAGCTACATGACTGGAAGATCCCCAGATTCATGTTTTCTTTCATATCTCTCTTGTCATTTTTTATGTTATGTTATTTTTTTGACTTGAGAGACTAATGTTTGTTTTTGTTGTTTCGATTGTCATTTGTATAGCGCATACATTTTTGTTTGGTTTGTTGCGTTAGTGTTTATATCATTATTATCGATGATGTTTGAAATTCAGGAACCGTGTAGAGTTTTTCGTTTAGGAACATCGTCCAAAAAAATAATAATAAAAAAAAGAAGAGAAGAAGGAAAGAGAGAGCAGGTAAGGAGAAAAAGAAGGAAAATAGAAGATAAAGAACCAACATGTTTTTGAAAGAGATGATTTCCGACTTTTGATTGAAAGGAAAATTTGCTGATCATAGCTAGTTTTTAAAAAAATGTGTGTACACCTGAGGGGTGAATGCTGTGAAATTTCCCCGGACGCCCAAAATGGACTCGGATGAATGTACAAATGGAAAAAAGAACATATTTTGGAAACATTGGGTTGACTAAAATAGAGGAAATGAATCCTGAGCCCTAGCATCACATGACCATAAAAATTTGACACTTGAGTGTCCACATAGGTGCATGCATGATCAGTTTTGCATAAAGTTTCCAAATCATCATTTTTGCATTTTGTGTCATGGAAATAATGTGGGGCATCCCTTTTTATCCTTGAACCAAACCAAACCCTGACATGTATCATGTCTAGCCATTCTACGAGCCTTGAGCCAAAATCCTAACTCACCATAAACCTTGACCCGGGGTGAGAATGTCAATCCTTACCCTCGGAAGCAAAAAAGAAGAGAAGGAAAATTTCCAATCAAAGAAAAAAAGAGGAAAGGAAATTCCCAATCAAAGAGTAGCAGAAAGCGAAAAGAAAAGAAAGAAAATTCCCAACCAAAGAGTGGGAGAAAGCGAAAAGAAAAGAAAGAAAATTCCCAATCAAAGAATGGGAGAAAGTAAAAGGAAGGAAAGAAAGCTCCTGATCAAGGATCGAAAGAAATCAGAAGAAATGTGCAGAAAGGTCTTTGGATCAGACAATATCTGAACAGTACAGAATTGTCACCAAATAAACGAAAAAGGGAAAGGAAACCACGACCTGAAAGTGGTCTTCTCCCTTTGGTTACCAACCAAAATCCTGTGCGTCGGTGACTTGTTCGCCTCGCGTCAAACAAAAACAGAAAAGGAAAAATCCAAAACACACAAAAGCCGAAAAACCCACCAAAAGAACCCATTCCCAAGGGAAGTCCTATTGATCCATGATCACGCATGTAATTCTTGATTTGATAGGAAATAATGTGCAAAGTCAAGTCATGACATATCTATGGTTCGGAATTAGGATGAAACACTTACCTGTGCGAGATTGATACACTTTGAGTGATTTTCTTCTATTTTTGTCGAACCCGGTGTTTCCTCTAAATGGTCATTTAGAAACGAAATGCTAACATCCAAAATCTCATTTATGGTTATGGGGGGTTTCATCAGCAGACTCTCCTTCCCTGGTAGACACATTGTTTTTCACTCAAAAAAGCATATGCTGCTCTAATCAGTTGGAATATTTGTCTCTTTGCTAAAGCACGTTCGCATTTTTAGCGAAGAAAACATCGAGACTATTTCTAGTCTCACAAGTTATCCAGAACTACATAGGTCTGAGTTCCTCATTGGAGGATACGTTGGAGCAAGAGCCTCGCTTTTGTCGACCACACCGCTTTTTGTTACCATGACCCAAAAGCTGGTGGCCCATGGAGACACTTTACGGTTATCCGCACCTCGTCATTCAGTGACCCCAAGTGTGATTGACGCAGAGACAAATTATGGTCATTCTGCACCCTTTTGTCATCCAGAGGCGGCGGGCCCGATGACATGCAGAGACAAATTATGGTTATTCCGCACACCCTTTTGCCATTCAGACACAGTTGTGTCCGATGGCACGCAAAGACAAATTATGGTCATTCTGCACCCTTTTGTCATCCAGAGGCGGCGGGCCCGATGACATGCGGAGACAAATTATGGTCATTCCGCACACCCTTTTGCCATTCAGACACAGTTGTGTCCGATGGCACGCAGAGACAAATTATGGTCATTCTGCACCTTTTGTCATCCAGAGGCGGCGAGCCCGATGACATGCGGAGACAAATTATGGTCATTCCGCACATCCTTTTGCCATTCAAACATAGTTGTGTCCGATGGCACGCAGAGACAAATTATGGTCATTCTGCACCCTTTTGTCATCCAGAGGCGGCGGGCCCGATGACATGCGGAGACAAATTATGGTCATTCCGCACATCCTTTTGCCATTCAGACACAGTCGTGTCCGATGGCACGCAGAGACAAATTATGGTCATTCTGCGCCCTTCGTCAATCGCGGCCGACAAGCCCGTTGACACGCGGAGATTTACGTCATCTTCCGCGCTCACAAGATCTGTCATACTGACATTTGAGTCACGCTGACGGGCGGAAATACCCGAGTGGTTATCCGTATAAACATTCTTTTGCTATCTGTAAGACAGAACGCTTGATAGCATGCAGAGACTGACATCGTCTTCTGCACCTTTTGTTCCCCCGAGAACAACAAGTCATTTGCATGCAGAGATTTTATGGTCACCCGCGACTCTCGTCAACCGAGAGGAACGAAATTAGTGTCTTATCTTTACTTCCCTTTTATCTCCAATAAAAGACAAGTAAAGAGGGGCAACTGTCATACCCTAATTTCGTCCGGGGACCTTTGCTTGATGACATGCAACTTTTGTTTGGTCCTTGTGAGGTGCTTGGCACCCATCATTAGGCAATTTGTGAAATTTCGGGACATGCCGGAAAACAAAAGGAAATATTGATGCACAATCCGTAAGGTTCCGTGACACACCGGAAATCAAATGGAAGCATCGTGGCACAATTATTGAGGTTCCGTAACATTCCGTAAGTCAAAAAAGGGGATGATTATGTAATCTGCAAGGTTCCGTAACATTACGGAAAGAAAACAAGTATCGTTACGAAATTCATAAGTTTCCGTAACTTTACGAAAAAAGAATCACCAAAAAAAAAGGCAGGGGGTGTACTTAGTAAAAATGGGGGTGCAAATAGCAACCAGGCCCACTTGGGCCCTCCAGAAGATTCCTCCAGAAGGCTGTTGCTTCTAGAGGAAGCAACCCTGCTCGCCTGGGCGAGCTGGGTGGCAAGCTTCTCCCCCAATTTTCTATAAATAGGGGGAGAAGTGAAGTGAAAAATAGTTCAGCCCCTTAGGCACTTCTCTCTCTTTCGAATTTGCTTAGAAAAATTGTTTCCGTAAAGAAAATCCAAGCCGAGGCGCTTCCGTAACGTTTCCGTGAGTGATTTCGCGAAGGTTTTCAACCGTTCTTCGACATTCTTCATTCGTTCTTCATCGTTCTTCAGTCTTCAATGGGTAAGTACCTCAAACCAAGCTTTTCAATTCATTCTATGTACCCGTGGTGGTCCACATTTGGTTTCATGTATTTTTATTCTCGTTTCATCCACTTTTTATACCCCCTTTTGACGTGCTTAAGCCATTTTATTTAAGTCATTTCTCACTTAACCTAAAAATAAACTAGATTTCCACCGATCGTTTAAATTGTATTATCCGTTAACTTTGGTTGAAATGAATTCCGACCGATCGGTCGTGCCGCAACCACGTTGGAAACAAAAAAAAAGAGGTAAATAATAATATAAATAAAGAATAAAAAAGGATACCCCTTTAGTAAAATAAAGCGAAAAATCAATTGGACGTTTTCTCTTTGGGATTTCTCATTCTTAATCGAATTGACTAAATAACTAAAGTGAAACCAAGGCTAAAATCAACTCGCCTAGTCAAGCTCGTCCACAAAAATAGGTTTTTTTGAAGTTTATCATTTCAATTTCTTACTAAGTAAAATGGATCATTTTTAAGGTCCAACGCCTTAAAATGATCACCTTTCAAGTAAAAAAGAATCACTTGATTCACGCATAAAAAAGAACTACGTAGGTCTGATTTCCTCATCACAAATTGAGGAATACGTAGGAGCAAAGGGAAAACACCCTTGTCGACCACAAAAAGAGAAAAATATAAAAAAGGGCATAAAAGATCTAAGAACGTAAAGGGAACGTAAAAATCAAAGTCATGTTTGCACATTCGATTAAAGGCTGTCGTCCCTTGTGACGGACGTGTGGGGTGCTAACACCTTCCCCGTGCGTAAATACAACTCCCGAACCTTTCACTTAAAAGTTCGTAGATCGCGTGTTTTCCGGTTTTTCCGATGTTTTCCTCAAATAAACGTTGGTGGCGACTCCGCACGTATTCCTTTCGTGGAACACGCATCCCGCGAGTCACGCGTCGCCCTACCGCCGAAGGATAGGTTGCGACACAATGGTATTTGATCGTAAATGTTGCCTTTGATCTAGGGTTTTGGTATAATAGAGACTTGCGTTGGACCGACAAGCGCGAACGAGAGAGAGACCTCTAAGTGACGCAAAGAAGAACTGACGGAGAGCTCACGATAAGTGAGGGGAGTTATTATAAAATTTATTGTTTTGACACCATAGTTAGGGTCAGGGAACCTAGCTATGAGAATATCTGCCTGTCCCTATTGCATGCTGATTTTCTTTCAAGAAAAACTATGTTTTAACGAATGGGATACAATATATCTATCGTTGATGAATAACAATATTGTTTATTAAACTTGTGTTGTTTGAAGACCTGGGGAGTGTGAACCTCAGGCATGGAAAATATATATTTACATGCAGAATGCGACTCATTGTTGATGTTGTTATTGGTGACTTTAATTGATATGTGGTGATGTTGATATTTACGATGGTATTGATTTGAGATGACGTTGTTAATAAAGACCGTGTCACCATGAATTAATGGTATTGTTGATGATTATGTGAATATGAAATGAGGTTGCTGTTGTTGTTTATAACGTCAGTGAGACAAGATGATGTCTATGTTAAGAATGGAATGTTTATTGATGTTGGAAATGCTTTGGCATGTGCATATTTTGTATGTTCGTGGGGGGGCGGAGTGCACTGACCTTCAGGGTCCTTGGCACTTGCTTTTGGCCACGTTCATACGTTGGATGTTGTGTATGTTTGTAGGGGCCAAAGTGCACTGACCTTCTAGGGTTTTTGCCACTTGCTTTGGGCCATGTTCATACGTCGTATGTAGTGTATGTTCATGGGGGTGGAGTGCACTGACGTTGTCGGATGGCCTAGACGTGGGTGATGAGCGTGGTTAAAGAATCTAAGCATTTATGAGAGGATACTTAGGCGCTTTAATTGGTCCATGGTCTTTGGAACCTGCTTGTGGCCCTAGTCAAAGATCATACGACACAGGAAATAGACTAACAGTGGCAGAGTGTACTTTGTATTGAGGGGGCTTGTCACCTGGTAGGGAACTCGTTTTGGCCCCAGGCTGATCACCTATGGGGGGCAATTACATGCACAATCGGGTGGTCTCGATGAACTCTGCATGGTTTCCTAAGTGAGAGTGTCGTGTGGACACGCTTACCACATTGCATCTGAGAGTTGAGTCAGGTGCATGCATCATTTTGTGCAGTCTTGATTGGATCCATGCATGGATGATGAGTAATTGTTGAATATGGATGATGAGTAATCGTCGGATGTGGACAATGAACAATTGTTCGATGTGACTGTTGGATAATGAATGTTGTGTAAGCTCATGATGTTTGCTTACGTTTTCTTGCTAATTGTGATTATCTGGATTTAACATTGGTTCTTTTTATAATGAACTCGCCCTTGCAATTTTGTATCGTGTGGTTGATACCTGTGATGATCGCGAACCTTGTTTGTGTGGAGCAGAATGACAACAATAAGGTGCAGGGATGAGATTCTGTCGAGGAACCGCCAAGCCGATGTGATGACGTTGGGAATATTTTGGGGAGAGAGTTGTGTTTTCTTAATCAACTCCTCCATAGTGGTTCATGATTTCTTTTGTTGGATTAAGGATGTAAATCACAGATTTTAATTATATCTACGAACTGGTTTAATCTTCATTATGTGTATGATGTGTACTGAACTACTATATTAATATTCATGTATTCGGTTAAACATTGGTGCGTGTTTTGGGACATATATATATATATATATATATATATATATATATATATATATATATTTGTGAAATTCAAATTTACTATGATTTTCATAAGCAAAAAATATTGGAGTTTTCATAAAAGAAAGAAAAAGAATTTAATTTTCCAGTTATTAGAGTGGTGATATCGTAGCGACGAGGCGGGTCATTACATTTGTGGTAGCAGAGCAGGTCGAACCTTTCGGCCAATGAGTTGTGAGTCAGCTATGTTTTTCTGTGCATTCTCTGGTTGTTTTGTTGAATGTGTGAGGTTGGTCGTTTTCTAATGCTTAATGTTCGTTGTTGGCTATTAGTACTTACTCACTAGTTGTGTTTCTATGAGCTATAGAGATTTGATTGTTGTAGTCATATTGGATTTGTTTTTCTGATGTCTGCTATACCATGAGTTTCAATGTCGAGTCACGGGTTATCAGACTGGCCATCTGTATAATTTGTGAAGGGCAATGGGATGATATGGCAAGCGATCAGAAAATACATATGATGGAAAGTGGGTGTTTATGTATTAAGGCATCAATTCTTAAAAGTAACCAAGTAGGAACTTGTGATAGTTGTGATTTTGTGTGGTTCTTTGTTTATGTGTATTCCTTCCAAGTCTGACTCCCTAGTGTGTATAGGGAGTGATGGCTGGACGGAATGATCATGCGATAGCTGATGCCCTTCAAGCCTTAGCTCAAGCTATGGGGAATCCAAACAGGGGAGAAGCTGGTGGAGTTGGTGAGTACAAAGGGTTAGACCGCTTCCAACGAAACAACCCTCCTTCATTCAATGGAGGATACAACCCTGATGGTGCTTAGAGGGAAATTGAGAAAATTTTCCGAGTTATGGCATGTCTGGAGGGGCAAAAGGTTTCATTTTGTACACATACTTTAGTGGAAGAAGCTGAGTATTGGTGGGAGAATACTCGCCAATGCCTAGAGGCTGAAGGTCAAGATGTGACCTGGGATGTCTTCAAGAGGGTATTTTTGGAGAAATAATTTCCCGAGGATGTTAGGAACGAGAAGGAGATGGAGTTCTTGGAGCTCAAGTAAGGAAACATGATTGTGGCTGAATATGCAGCCAAGTTTGAGGAGTTGGTAAGGTACTTTCCCTATTATCAAGGGAGAGATGGTGAAAGCTCCAAGTGTGTAAAGTTTCTGAATGGCTTACGACTTGAAGTGAAACAAGCTGTGAATTACCAAGGTGTTCGTCAGTTCCCACTTTTGGTTAATATATGTCGGATTTCGGATGAAGACTCCCGAGACAGGGCAACCTATTATAGGAGTACAGGTCCAATAAGGGACAAAAAGAATGGGCCTCAACATCGGGGAAAACCATACTCGAACCCTCCTAAGCAATATGGTAACCGTCATGACAATCAGACGACTGTTGCTAGGGGAATTGCAGGTGGTAGTGGTAGCAAACCCAATACTTTCCCCACTCAAATCACTTGCTACAGATGTAAGAAGCCAGGGCATATCTCCTCAAATTTCCCTGATAAAGGCATAACATGTTTTAATTGTAGACAAAAAAGGCATTTTTAGAGAGATTGTCCACATCCCAAGAGGGAGAAAAATGGTGGGGGCCTGAATGACCAAACTGGACATCCAAAAGACACTGGAAGAGTCTTTACCCTTAACGGTGCTGAAGCTTCGAAATCCAAGGATCTAATCCAAGGTGAATGTTTCATAAATGGAATTCCTTTACTTGTGTTGTTTGATTCCGGTGCAACCCATTCTTTTATATCCTATTCATGTGTAGAGAAAAGTAAGCTTTTTGTGTCTTCTTTAAATAAAAATCTGATTGTAGAAATCCCAACTAGTGGTTCTGTGTTAACCTCTGATGTGTGTTTGGACTGTCTTGTGGAAATTTCTGGTAGAACATTCTTGATTGATTTGATTTGTTTGCCTTTGAGCCAGATTGAAGTTATTCTTGGTATGGACTGGTTATCTTCCAACCATGTCTTGTTAAACTATTTTGATAAAACTGTGGCGTTTGATGATTCTAGAGGGAGTAAGGATATGATGTTTATCTCTGCCAACCAAGTTAAGACATCTTTAAAAGAAGATGCTCAAGTGTACTTGATCTTGTCTAGCCTGAAAACAAAAACAATGATTTCCATGTGTGACCTCCCTGTTGTCAGAGAGTTTCCTGAAGTGTTTCCTGAGGATATATCTGGTCTGCCGCCTGAGAGAGATAAAGTTTTCCATAGACCTAGTACCTGGTGCTGGGCCCATATCCATAGCCCCTTATAGGATGTCTCCTATAGAGTTAGCCGAGCTTAAGAAACAGTTAGAGGAGTTGTTGGAGAAGCAGTTTGTGAGACCTAGTGTGTCTCCATGGGGAGCACTAGTGTTGTTAGTGAAGAAGAAAGATGGGACCATGAGGCTGTGCGTAGACTACCGCCAGTTGAATAAAATGACGGTTAAGAATATGTACCCTTTGCCTAGAATGGATGACCTTATGGACCAATTGGTAGGAGCTTGTGTGTTCAGTAAGATAGACCTTAGGTCAGGTTACCATCAGATTCAAGTGAAGTCTGAGGAC
The DNA here is from genome assembly GCF_004193775.1 of Glycine soja. NCBI lineage: Eukaryota > Viridiplantae > Streptophyta > Magnoliopsida > Fabales > Fabaceae > Glycine > Glycine soja. Next base: position 6,930,609 of record NC_041014.1, on the reverse strand, counting down.
ATACCTAAGACTACTTTTAGAACCCGTTATGGTCACTATGAGTATCTAGTCATGCCCTTTGGTGTGACTAATTCTCCAGGTGTGTTTATGGACTACACAAATAGAGTCTTTCACCCTTACCTTGATAGTTTTGTGGTGGTATTCATAGATGATATTTTAGTATACTCTAAGACTAGATAGGAACATGAAGAACATTGAGGATTGTGTTGCATACCCTTAGGGACCGACAACTCTATGCTAAGTTGTCCAAGTGTGAGTTTTGGTTAGAGAAAGTAAGTTTCCTAGGGCATGTGATATCTCAAGGGGGCATAACTGTAGATCCATCTAAGATAGAAGTTGTCCTTGAGTGGGAGAGTCCTAAATCTGTTTTTGAGATTAGGAGTTTTCTGGGTTTGGCAGGATACTACCGGAGATTCATAGAAGGTTTCTCCAAGTTAGCTTTTCCTTTGACTAAACTGACTCATAAGGGTCAAGCTTTTGTGTGGGACACCCAGTGTGAGCATTGTTTTCAGACCCTTAAGGAAAGATTGACGACCGCTCCAGTGTTAGTTCTGCCTAACCCGAGAGAACCCTTTGAGGTGTATTGTGATGCATCAAAGATGGGTTTAGGAGGAGTGTTGATGCAAAATGGCCAAGTAGTGGCCTATGCTTCTAGACAACTCAATACTCATGAGAGGAATTATCCCACTCATGACCTGGAGTTAGCTGCTGTGGTTTTTGCCCTTAAGATGTGGAGCCATTACTTGTTTGGCTCCAAGTTTGATGTGTTTAGTGATCATAAGAGCCTTAAGTACTTGTTTAGTTAGAAAGAGCTGAACATGCGTCAAAGGAGATGGTTAGAGTTTCTTAAAGATTATGATTTTGAGCTTAATACCATCCCGGCAAAGCCAATGTAGTGGCTGACGCCTTGAGTAGGAAATCCTTTCATATATCGGCCTTGATGGTTAGAGAGATGGATCTCCTAGAACAGTTTAGAGACCATAGCCTTGCATGTGAGGTTACTCCTAATAGTGTGAGATTAGGAACTTTGAGGATCACTAGTGAGTTACTAGGAGATATCAAGGAGGGCCAGAAGATTGATCCTTTTATGAGGACCTAGTTAGAAGCTATAGAGTCAGGAAGAGATAGTAGTTTCAAGGTTGGATCGAATGGAGTCTTAAGACTTCAAGATAGGATTTGTGTTCCCAATGTGCCTGAACTTAGGAAGATGATCCTAGAGGAAGGACATGGGAGTAACTTGAGCATACATCCTGGTGCTACCATGATGTATCAAGATTTGAAGATGATGTTTTGGTGGCCCAACATGAAGAGAGAGGTTATTGAGTTTGTGTATGCATGTTTAGTCTGTCAGAAGGCTAAGATAGAACACCAGAGACCTTCCGGGAAGTTACAACCCTTAGAGATACCCCAGTGGAAGTGGGACAGTATTTCTATGGATTTTGTTGTGGGACTACCTAGAACCCCCAAAGGTTTTGATTCTATCTGGGTTATTGTTGACAGGTTGACCAACTCTACTCACTTTGTTCCAATTAATATCAGATTTTCCTTGGAAAGGTTGACCTCTCTGTATATTGGTGAGATTGTCAGATTACATGGTGTGCCATCTAGCATAGTGTCTAATAGAGATCCTAGGTTTACCTCTAGATTTTGGGTGAGCCTGAACAAAGCGTTGGGAACCAAGCTTAGACTAAGTTCAGCCTACCATCCTAAGACTGATGGCCAAACTGAACGGACCATTCAATCATTGGAGGACCTTTTAAGGGCGTGTGTCTTGGAGCAGAAAGGAAGTTAGGAGAGTTTCCTACCATTGATAGAGTTCACTTACAACAACAGTTTTCACTCTACCATTGGCATGGCTCCCTATGAAGCTTTATATGGTAGAAGGTGTAGGACACCTCTATGTTGGCTAGAGCACGGAGAAGCCCTCACCTTAGGACCTGAAGTGGTACAGCAAACCACCGAGAAGGTGAAGTTGATCCAAGAAAGGATGAGGACTGCTCAGAGTAGACAGAAAAGTTATCAGGATAAGAGGAGGAAAGATTTGGAATTCGAGGTTGGTGATCATGTATTCTTGAGAGTCACTCCGTGGACTGGGGTTGGTCGAGCATTGAAATCTTGAAAACTTACACCTCGCTTTATCGGTCCTTTCCAAATTCTTAAGAGAGTTGGCCCTGTGGCATACCAAATTGCATTACCCCCATCACTTTCTAATCTTCACAATGTCTTTCATGTGTCTCAACTCCGTAAGTATATCCATGATCCATCTCATATGGTCGAATTGGATGACGTGCAAGTAAGAGAGAACTTGACATATGAAACATTGCCTTTGAGGATCGAGGATAGACGAACAAAGCACCTAAGAGGGAAGGAGATTCCATTGGTCAAGGTGATCTGGGGAGGTACATGAGGAGAAGTTACCACGTGGGAATTAGAGAGTCAGATGCAAGCCACCTATCCATCTTTTTTTGAGTAAGGTAATCCCGCTAAGCGATAAAGGCGCGCTAAGTGCAATTCTAACCGAGGGGAATTGCGTTGAGCGGCCCAAAGCTGCGCTAAGCCCAACTCCAGCTGAGAGGAAGTGCGCTGAGCGCCCAGAAGGCCAGCTAAGCGAAAGTTGCAGGTTATAAATACGCCCTTAGCGTGAAAAACACAATTTTCACTCTCTTCTTCCCCCAAAAATGTCCCCCAAACCCTAAAACCTTATTTTCCACCACCCAAGACCACCAGTGGCCGCCGTGAGCCGCCGTTGCTTGCCGTTGAACCCCCACACCAAGAGGAGCACTTTAATAGGAGCTGTCGCAACGTGCCCTTTTACGGGCGAGCGAAGGTGAGGCTCACGAGTGCGCTTTCCAAAGGAGGAAAGATGCGCGGAGTCGCCACCAACATTTATTTGTGGAAAACTTCGGAAAAACCGAAGGAAACCGGTCAAAATGAAAATTCTAAGTTCGGGAGTTGTATTTACGTTTGAGGAAGGTATTAGCACCTCTCACGTTTGTCTCAAAGGACAACAGCCTATTTTTTAGAATTGTGGAAATTGTGTTACCTTAACTTTTATTTCTTTTTGTTTTTTGAGGTCGACAAAAGCGGGGCTCTTGCTCCTACGTACCCTCCATCGAAGAGGAAATCAGACCTACGTAGTTCCTTTTATGCGTGACTCAAGTGATTCTTTTTACTTGAAGGGTGATCATTTTAAGGCGTTGGACCTTAAAAATGATCCATTTTACTTGGTGAGAAACTGAAATGATAAATTTTCAAAACCCTATTTTTTGTGGACGAGCTTGACTAGGCGAGTTGATTTTAGCCTTAGTTTCACTTTAGTTATTAGTCAATTCAATTAAGAATGAGAAATCCCAAAGAGAAAACGTCCGATTGATTTTTCTCTTTATTTTACTAAAAGGTATTTTTTTTATTATTATATTATTATTTTACCTCTTTTTTGATTTCCAACGTGGTTACGACACGACCGAACGGTCGGAACTCATTTTAACCAAAATTAACGGATGATACAGTTCAAACGATCGGTGGAAATTTATTTTATTTTTAGATTAGGCGAGAAATGACTTAAATAAATGACTTAAGCACGTCAAAAGGGGGTATAGAAAGCGAATGAAAATGAGAATAAAAATACATGAAACAAAATGTGGACCATCACGGGTACATAGAATGAATTGAAAAGCTCGGTTTGAGGTACTTACCCGTTGAAGACTGAAGAAAACGAAGAACGAACGATGAATGTTGAAGAACGGTCGAGAATCTTCGCGTAATTACTCACGAAAACGTTACGGAAATGTTACGGAAGCGCCTCGACTTGGATTTTCTTCACGGAAACAATTTTCCTCAGCAATTTCGAGAGAATAAGAAGTGCCAAGAAGGCTGAACCCCTTTTCCCTTCACTCCTCCCCCTATTTATAGCAAAATAGGGGAGGAGCTTGCCACCCAGCTCGCCCAGGCGAGCAAGGTTGCTTCCTCCAGAAGCAACAGCCTTCTAGAGGAAGAATCTGGAAGGCCCAAGTGGGCCTGATTTCTATTTGTACCCCCCTTTTTACTAAATGCACCCCCTTCTACTTTTTTTTGGTAATTCTTTTTCTGTAACGTTACGAAACTTTACGAATTTCGTAACGATACTTATTTTCCTTCTGCAAGGTTACGAATCCTTATGGATTATGTATTTACTCTTTTTTAGCTTTCGAAGAAGTTACGAAAACTCGCGGATTGCGAAAAACACCTCCTTTCGATTTCCGTCACATTACGGAATTTTCACGGATCGCGTAAGTCTGCTTCCTTTTGATTTTCGACACGTCTCGGGAACTCACATATTGTGCAACAAAGGGTGCCAAATATCTCGAAGCGGCCAATCAAAGGTTGTATATCATCAAATTATAATCCCTGGACGAAATTAGGGTATGACAGTTGCCCCTCTTTACTTACCTCTCATCGGAGATAAGAGGAAAGCAAAGATAAGACACTGATTTCATCGATCCCACCCTTTCCGTGATGACGATTCTCGTCTCTACTCCTTCTTTTTTGCTGTACAACACAAAAAAAAATACAAACAACAACAAGAACAACGAATATAATATACATATACACATGTTTGGCGAAGGAACCGATCCGGAAATCAACAGAAGAACATATTTCCCAAGTCACCAGAGGCTCCGCGCTTGATAATGGAGGACACATGAACAGCGCTAGGCAATGACATTCATGGGGCTCCGAAAAAGGTGGAGAATGGAGGATTGCACTTGAGGGTCCACACTTAGGCAATCATGAAAGATAGCTCCAAACTCGAAGGTGTAGGACACATGAATAGCACTAGGCAATGACATTCATGGGTCTCCGAAAAAGGTGGAGAATGGAGGGTTTCCTTGAGGGACCACACTTAGGCAATCATGAAGCATAGCTCCAAACTCGAAGGTGGAGGACACATGAACAGCGCTAGGCAATGACATTCATGGGGCTCCGAAAAAAAAAAGGGAGAATGGAGGATTGCACTTGAGGGTCCACACTTAGGCAATCATGAAACATAGCTCCAAACACGAAGGTGGAGGACACATGAACAGCGCTAGGCAATGACATTCATAGGGCTCCGAAAAAGGTGGAGAATGGAGGATTGCCTTGAGGGTCCACACTTAGGCAATCATGAAACACAACTCCAAACTCGAAGGTGGAGGACACATGAACAGCGCTAGGCAATGACATTCATGGGGCTCCGAAAAAGGTGGAGAATGGAGGATTGCCTTGAGGGTCCACACTTAGGCAATCATGAAGCATAGCTCCAAACTCGAAGGTGGAGGACACATGAACAACGCTAGACAATGACATTCATGGGGCTCCGAAAAAGGTGGTTGGCAGGACTGAACAGTCCACTGGGTTTTTCCACCTGAAAGGCTAACATGCTTTTTGTAAAGAAAAATAAATCATTCGCGAGAGCACCATATCTTAAAGAAACAATATACTTGTGCCAAGGGTAATCTTCCTTGTAACCGAGAATGAAGGGCAAGATGTCAACTTTAGCTTTTAAATGAACATGCAGGGGAAACATCGGGCTAAGCTGAAAATAAATCACTCATAGTGTATAAAACTCAAAAGGCAAGTGTTTTTATCCTATTCCCAAACAATAACTGCACCATTACTCTATTTTGCACACAACTTCCTATCAAATCAAAGATCAAACGTACGATCGCGGACCAATAGGATTCTCTCGAGGGTAGGTTTTTGGAGAGGAAGCTAGGTGTTTTGGTCTTTTCCTCTTTGTTCATGTGGGGTGGGATATCGCCAGTCGAGAATGATTTTGAGTGGCAATTCGAAAGGAAAAGACACACCAAAAATGGGTTTTCCTTTGCTGACAATCACTTATTTTGCCGAAAATTTATCTGGTCTGAAGATTTTCCATTCCCTTTCTTTCATTGATCGGGAATTACTCTGTTTTCCTCCGATCTTTTCCATTTTCACTTCCTTTCGATCTTCGATCAAGAATCCTTCTTTTTCTTTCTTTTTTATTGTTCTTTTTCTTTCTTTTCTTTTCATTTCTTCCTTTTCTTTCCACTTCCTCCTTTCCTTTCTTTGGGAAATCGGGTTTCAGCATTCTATTTGCTCTCCCTTGAGGAGATTCCGCTGTCCTTTGCTTCGGGGGAAAGGATGAGGATTCTTTTGATAGGCCAAGGTTCAAAAAAGTCTAAGGTTGTGTTTCAATGGGGTCTTTTATCATGGGAACCCAATCTTGATATCTGGGGTAAAACAAATTTGGGTGTCAAGGCGTCGGTCCCAGGCCGAACTCCCATATTACTCCACAAGGCACGCGTGACAATGATGATTTGAAAACAACGTGCAAAATTAGTCATGGCTACAGCCAGGTGGGCACTCAAGCATCCCGTTTATGGCATTGTGATACTACGGTTGGGAATTTACACAAACAGACCCAACGTTTCCCAATTATGTTCTTTTATTAGTTCAATGAATTCATCCATTCTTATCTCGGTTTATCCCGGAAAATAAACTCTTAGCATCAGTCCCTTGTTTCTAGAAGATACGTTTGCTCTTTACGAATGATTTATACTTCTTAACTATAACATGTCGACCTTCGCGGTCTCTCTTTCTTTTTCCTTTTTGTTTCATTCACAAAATTATACACTTGTGGTCCTTTATGAGGAAAACCTTTCTTTGTACATCTATATTCTTATACATGACAAACTTTTTCTGTACACGCATTGGAACTCTTTCTCTTTACGACACACGGTCTATATACAAACCCTATTTACGTTCAAAGATTTTTTCATTTTTCCCAACACACACTTATGGTTCATACAAAAGTTTCTTCATATACACTCGTTGCTCACACACACAAGGATTCCTTTCCACACATCATTTACACACAAAAAATCCTTTTATACACACTTTCCTTTTTCTTTGTATACGCAGACATTTTATTCACAACGCTTCTTTCTTTTTATTAGGATTTTTGGTTCATTTTATTTTTTAGGACGACGTTCCTAAATGAAAAACTCTACACAGTCCCGGAATTTCAACAAACATTATTGACAACAATGAAACAAGTACTGATGTAACAACTCAAACGATATGTATGTACAAAACAAAAGTCAATCAACACGAAACAAACGTTAGTCCCTTAGTCAAACAAAAATAAGATGATATGTAACAGAAAAAACAAATGGAAACAAAAAGAAATATGGATCAAGGGATCTCCCAATCATGCGGCCCCGCTCCCTCCTAAGAAATCAAGTAAATCAGTCATCTCCTCGTCCTCGCGGGCCTCATCTGCCTCGTCGGGAGCCTCTGCTGGTGCCTCTGCTGGCGCCTCTCCTGTCCGGGCCTCAGGCCAATCTCCAGGCCATGCGACCTCTGCCCTAAATTGGTCTGGAGTAGGGCACGGAAAAGAAGTAAAACCCTGGCTCTGCAGGCTGAGGCTCAACTGGTAAAGACAATCATGGGTCTGTACATGCGCCCGGTGGTTGGCCGCCTGCTGGCGAACCAAATGCCGCAAATATTGCTCCGTATCAAACGATCCAGCTGGGCCAACCTGATGAGGTGGCGGTGCGTCTGTGGCCTGCGGAGCATCCCCCTGGGCCTGTCTCTGTGTGCAATACTTCTCAATAAAAGCTCGGGTGATGGGCTGCCGAATCACCTTGCTGGGTGTGACGGGGACTTCGAACGACTGGCAGAGTCCTGTGATCAAGGCGGGAAATCCCAGGGCCCTGTTGGACTTATCCGGGTCCATAGGGTGCCTGGTAGGCGCCATACCTGCAAATAGATAGATGGCATCAGCGATTAACTGAGCCACGTGAATGCTCATCCGTGTCAGGATGGCGTACACCAGCTGACACTTCGGCAGGGGGAGGTCGGCGTTTGGGGAACCCCATACACCGAGCAAAGAGGGCTCAAGTTATAACAAATCCAAAACACAAGGTTTGAAACCAAAGGGAGGACTAAAACCTCGCCCATCTTTTCTTTTCAAAGAAACGAGACAAATACAGTGAATGGGAATCCCTAGAGGAAACCAAGAAGAATGAGAAAAACTCAAAAATAAAAACACGCAACGGTCCTCTCGATTGCCCCAGACTTCAAGCGTAATATCGTTTAACTACATCGGAGTTCACGGGCGAGGGCAGCTCCTCGCCATCCATGTGGGTGAGTATCAGAGCACCCCCAGAAAAAGCTCTTTTCACCACGAAAGGTCCTTCATAATTCAGAGCCCACTTGCCTCGATTATTTTTAACAGCATGGGACATTTTCCTCAACACGAGGTCCCCCTCATTGAACTTGCGCGGGCGTACCTTCTTGTCGAATGCGTTCTTTATTCTTCGTTGATACAGATGCCCATGGCTCATGGCGGCCAAGCGCTTACCTTCAATAAGGTTAAGTTGGTCGTAACGTGCTTGAGCCCATTCCGACTCTTCTAGGCTGAATTCTGCTATTATCCTCTGAGAAGGAACTTCTACCTCAAATGGGAGTACTGCCTCCATCCCATAAACCAAAGAATACGGCGTTGCCCCAGTAGAAGTTCGCACCGAGGTTCTGTATCCGTGTAGGGCGAAAGGCAACATCTCATGCCAATCTTTGTATGACACTGTCATCTTTTGAACAATCTTCTTAATATTCTTATTCGTAGCCTCTACAGCCCCATTCATCTTTGGCCGATAAGGGGTGGAGTTATGATGCTGGATCTTGAAATCTTCGCACATTTCCTGCATCATCTTATTGTTCAGATTGGTGCCATTGTCAGTAATTATCTTCCTGGGGAGTCCGTATCGACAAATCAGCTCCTTCTTTATGAATCTGACTACCACACTTCTCGTGACATTAGTATAAGAAGCCGCTTCGACCCATTTGGTGAAGAAATCTATCGCCACAAGAATGAAGTGGTGACCATTCGACGCTTTGGGTTCGATGGACCCAATGACATCTATTCCCCACATGGAAAAAGGCCAAGGGGCAGACATAACATTCAGAGGATGTGGCGGAACATTGACATTGTCCGCGTATGCCTGACATTTATGACATTTCCTTACATGAGCGCAGCAATCGCTTTCCATGGTGAGCCAATAATAACCGGCCCTAAGGATTTTTCTGGCCATAGCATGCCCATTGGCATGTGTCCCAAAGGAACCCTCGTGGATCTCCTCAATCATGAAGTTCGCCTCTTTGGCATCTACGCATCGTAGGAGGGTCATGTCGTGGTTTCGTTTGTACAGGATGGTACCACTTACAAAGAAACCAGTAGTCAATCTCCTCAACGTCCTTTTGTCATTGTCAGAAATCCCTGGTGGGTATTCTTTGTTCTCGACATACTATTTGATGTCGAAATACCACGGTTTCCCATCCCGCTCTTCCTCTATTGCATAACAATATGCCAGCCTGCCTTGAGATTTGAATTCGATGTACGACAGATCCCCGTGTGGGGCAAGTTGAAACATGGATGCCAGGGTGGCTAATGCATCAGCCATTTGATTCTCTTCCTGAGGTATGTGGTGGAAGGAAATGTCGTCAAAGTATTTGGCTAACCTCAAGGTGTGAGTTTGATAGGGTATCAACTTCGGATCCCTAGTTTCCCATTCTCCTTTCAACTGGCGTATCACCAAAGTTGAGTCTCCATACACCTTGAGTAGTTTTACATCAAAATCAATGGCCGCCTGAACCCCGAGGGCGCATGCTTCGTACTCGGCCATATTGTGGGTACAATCAAAACCTAGCCTAGCCATGAAAGGAATACACTGATCATCTGGGGATACAAGGACTGCCCCTACTCCGTGGCCCAAAGCATTAGATGCCCCATCGAAGCAAACAATCCATTTGTCCATGTCCTCGTGCGTCCGCTTCTCTTCAAACAGGGCCATGATATATTCATCTGGGAACTCGGGGTGCATCGACCGATAACCTGGAGGGGTTGCTGGGCCAAATAATCCTAAGGCACTTCCCTTTACCGCCTTTTGGGTGACGTAAATGATATCGAATTCAGATAATAGTACCTGCCACCTAGCAATTCGTCCCGTGAGGGCTGGTTTTTCAAAGATGTATTTCACGGGATCCATTTTGGAAATAAGCCACGTGGTATGGCTGAGCATGTACTGCCTAAGCCGATGTGATGCCCATACCAAAGCACAACACGTCCTTTCCAGCATTGAGTAATTCATCTCACATGCGGTGAACTTCTTGCTCAGATAGTAGATGGCTTGCTCCTTTTTCCCAGAATCATCATGCTGACCCAACACGCACCCCATAGACTCGTCCAACACGGTCATGTACAGGAAAAGAGGTCTTCCTGTTACAGGTGGCATGAGCACCGGGGGATTTGTGAGACTCTGCTTGATCTTCTTGAAGGCCTCTTGGCAGTCATTGTTCCACAAGACCGTCTGGTTCTTACGTAATAGCTTAAAAATGGGCTCACAGGTAGGGGTGAGTTGCGAGATAAATCTCGCGATATAATTCAACCTGCCCAAAAACCCCCGAACTTGCTTCTCTGTGCATGGTTCCGGCATTTCAAGGATGGCCTTCACTTTCTTGGGATCTATCTCTATCCCTTTCTGACTTACGATAAATCCTAGCAACTTCCCCGACTTCACCCCAAAGGTGCATTTGGTTGGGTTTAGTTTTAATTGGTATTTTCGCAACCTTCCAAACAGCTTACGCAGATTGACAAGGTGTTCGTCCTCAGTCCGAGACTTGGCAATCATGTCATCTACGTAGACCTCTATTTCCTTATGCATCATATCATGGAACAACGCCACCATGGCACGCTGATAGGTTGCCCCAGCATTTTTCAGCCCGAAGGTCATCACTTTATAGCAGAATGTCCCCCACAGGGTGACGAAAGTGGTCTTCTCTATATCTTCGGGTGCCATCTTTATTTGATTATACCCTGAGAAACCATCCATAAATGAGAAAAGGGCGAATTTGGCTGTATTATCTACCAATATGTCAATGTGTGGCAGGGGAAAATTGTCTTTTGGACTGGCCCGGATCAAGTCCCGGTAGTCTACACACATTCGAACCTTGCCGTCCTTTTTCGGGACTGGGACAATATTGGCCACCCATTCTGGGTACCGAGCCACAGCTAAAAACCCTGCATCAAATTGCTTCCTTACTTCTTCTTTAATTTTTAAAGACATCTTGGGTCTCATTCTTCATAACTTTTGCTTAACCTGGGAAGACCCAGGATTCAAAGGCAACTTATGCTGCACAATGTCGGAATCCAAACTGGGCATGTCTTGATATGACCACGCGAAGACATCTTGATACTCTTCAAGAAGGGTTATCAAGCCTTGGTGGATAGGCGCGGTCATACCGGTTCCTACCTTCACTTTTTTCTTTTCCTCCGTGGTCCCCAAGTTTACCAATTCGGTTTCTTCTTGGTGAGGCTTCATTTCACGTTCTTCCTGAGCGACCAACCTCTCCAACTCTGGTGACAGGACGTCCTCTTCCTCTTCCTCGTTTATCGTTTGGCTTATAGCTTGATCGAAATCGATTGTCAAACCCTCGTTGTTAGGATCCTCAAAGAATCGACCCTCATATCTATACCAAACAAGACAAAAGAAACAAAAACATGTAAAATGATATGAGAAAAGGTGGAATTGCAAGAACAGATGAAACAAGATCTCTTTGTTTATTTAGTAAGGTAGGTTTCACAAAACAAAAGAGAAAGGAAATCTATAGGCTCTAATTACATTAAATCAGCGGTATAGACTTCTGACTGGTTTATCACGCGCCAGTTCCCCACTTGGGAATCGGGGTGGCATGGTTGCACAAAACTTGGTGGGTCTTGAGGGAACTCCTCTTCTATTGCAGCCACCTCCTCCTCGGACACCATTCCAGCGCTGGTGAAACACTGGCTAATACGGCCGGGCCATACCCTATCCGCCCGAAATCTAGACGGCACGTTCCTCCTCCCCGGCATCCCGGGTTCATACCCTAATCCATACTTGTATGGATTTCCCTTGATATCGACCACGTCGGCATTCCCGAGGCAGTCCTTGCCTAGACCCATTCCGGGCTCAAATCCGTTCCTGAGCATAACACGCGCCACCATTATGGCCGCGTTGGAGAGAGAAGGTAGCGACGGACTTGGTTCCACAGAGGCGCAGCTCACCATCTCAAAGGATTGGAAAGCCATTTCCAATGATTCTTCCGCCGCTTCTACGTACGGTGCGGAGGAAGGGCAGCTCACTAACATATCCTCTTCACCCGATACTATCACTAAAAGTCCACCCACTGCGAACTTCAATTTCTGGTGAAGCGTTGAAGGGACCACTCCCAGCGCATGAATCCAAGGTCTTCCCAAGAGGCAACTATAGGCGGGATTTATATCCATTACTTGAAACACCACAATGCAAGTGTGGGGGCCTATCTGAATGGGAATATCGATTTCCCCCATCACTTCCCGCCGAGTACTATCAAAGGCTCGCACCACCATCGAGCTCGATTTTAAACGTGACGCACTAAAAGGAAGCTTTTCCAAAGTGGTCTTCGGCATTACATTTAAACTCGATCCATTGTCGATAAGTACCTTTGCGACAACGTGGTCCATACATCTCACCGACACATGTAGAGCCTTGTTGTGTCCTCTCCCCTCAATGGGAATCTCTTCTTCCACAAACGTGATATAATTGTTGGTGGTTATATGATTAACGATGCCTTCGAAACCCTCCACTGAGATATCATGTGCTACATGGGCATCGTTAAGGACCTTTATCAACAGCGCACGATGAGGCTCGAAGTTTATGAGTAGTTCAAGGAAAGAGATCCTTGCTGGAGTTTTATTCAGTTGCTCGACTACCTTAAACTCGCTTTGTTGGATGAGGCGGAGGAACTCATAGGCCTCTTCCAAAGTCACTATTTTTCCTTGAAGACCTTCTTTCTTTTCAGCCCCTCTTACCACTGGAGGATCTACTTCTTTCGAGGGGGTGGCTATGTCTGTGGGCTCTTGGACCATGGGCGCTTTCCCTTTGGCGGGCAATTCCGCCGAGTGAGGGGAAGCGAACACCCGACCACTGCGGGTTACGCCACTGAGGCCGGTGATGTTGGTTACCTTAGCTGATAGGGAGTCAACTTCGGTTGCAACTCTTTTGCTGGACGTGGGAGGGGTATACTTCCACGGAACAGCCTTATTACTTTGATATGCAAATGGCGTTGGCTTGGGCGCCGCCCGGGGGTATATGGGTGTGGAGCCGGTCCCTTTTCTAGTAAAACATATCACTAGGGCCTTGGGGGTTAGAGGAACCTTCTTTTCTTCCGAATGCATGCAAATATGTGGTTCTTCCCTCCCTCCTATAGACACTTCAAGCTGCCCGCAATCCATGAGCCGCTGAAGCAATTCTTCCACCGCGGGACAGGTTTCCATGTCATGCGACTCCCCAAGGTGAAACAAACATTCATCCCTTTCGTCTCCACCATGGGAGACCATGCACGCCGCTTGCAGTGATTGATAGATGAAGCGTCTAGAAGTAGCCACCTCTCCTAATCTCTTTGCCCGCGATGGCCCATCCTCTTCGACGGCGTTCACGCTAGCCCCTCCATGACTAGCTAGCGGGTTGGTTTTAACATTTGGGCCTTCCTCCTGAAACGATAGCCAGCCGACACTAATCAGGTGCTGCACCTTATACTTGAACGGGATGCAGGAGTCAATATTGTGTCTGGGAACTCCACTAGGGTACACACACTTGCCACCCGGTGATGCAATCCTACCCCTCAAGGGCATTGGATAGAAAACTCCAAGTAGATTGGGCCAGAGATGCAAGAGAAGGCCCTAGGGTTCTTATGAGCCTTAGGGTAGATTTCGGGCCCATGGGCTAAGTACGAGCCCACTTATCTTTGTAAATATTAGATTAAGGTTTCATTATTTTTGGGCATTGTATTTAGGGCTCCATAATGTAGGTAGGGTACCCTAGAAATATTGGATTTTTCAGCCCTTGTATTTTAGGGCACCTAGACTAGTTTTTGTATTAGGGGTAGTTTTGTAATTTCACATGCACTAAGTGGATATTTGATGTGTGTGGTTGGAAATAAATTTAATTGAATTTGTAGAAGCCCAATCAAATTAAATTTTAGTGGGGGAGGTGAGCATTTGCTTACTACACCCCATTGCCACATCATATAGTCACACTTTGTGCATGTCCTTCATGCTTTTCATGCCTCATGACACCTAAGCACACTTAGTGGAGAATCTTGGAATTGATCTTGGATTAGTGGGCTGAACCATAACTAAAATTCACTAATCATAATTAGTGAAATTTTGGCTCCAAAGTTTGGCTCCACAAATTCAATTTCAAATTCAAGTGAAATTTGAATTTCCCTCCAATTTTGTGTGACACTTAGGCTATAAATAGAGGTCATGTGTGTGCATTTTTTTCAACTTTGATCATTTGAATATTAAAATTCAGATTTCAAAGCTCATTTAGAGCACAAAATTTCGTGCTCTTCTCTTCCTCTCCCTTCATTCATCTCCTTCTTCCTCCAAGCTCTTATCCATGGCCTCCTATGGTGGTGAGCTTCTTCTAGACTCATCTTCTCCTTGAAGTGGCGTCTCCTCTCTCTCTTCCTTTCTTCATTCCGCTGCCATTCATCTTACAAGAAGCAAAGGAATCCATTGATGAAGAAGATCCTAGGCCTACAAGCTCCAATGGAGCTTGCATCATGTGGTATCAAGAGCATCTTCATCTAGGTGATGTTCTTTTGCTTCCTCTATCTTTTTGTTCGGTGAATTCTCTTTAATTCCTTGTTCTTCATCTTATTCTCCTTGTATATCCTCCATTGTCTTGTGGTTTGGTGCTGTTTAGAGTAGATTCAAAAAGAAAAATAAACCGATTAAATCTTAGATCTACACTTGTTCTTGCATTTCTACGGTTCAAATTTTGTAGATCTACTCTTGAATCTTGTTTTTGTGTTGATTTTAGGTTCTATCCATTTTCATTGATAATATTCTTGTTCTGAACCTTTAGATCTAAATTTTGTGTTAGTGTTTAGCTCTACTGAGCTTTAAAAGATTGGCTAAGATTTTGTTAAAACATAAGCACTTAGACAATGAAGGAAAGCTGGAGTTGCTGCACATGATGTCCAACGTTATGTCAAGGAATAAGATCGGGCTGCACAATGCACAAGGCAAGATAAAATGTCAAATGAAGAATTGAAGTTGCAGGATCCACGATGTCGGATACAATGTCCTGACATCCTGCCCGAGAATACTGAAGATGCTGTACAATGCAAGATAAAAGTCAAGTGCAGAAGTGAAGCTGCAGGATCCACGATGTCGGATACAATGTCCTGACATCCTGCTCGAGAATACTGGAGTTGCTGTACAATGCAAGATAAAAGTCAAGTGCAGAAGTGAAGCTGCAGGATCCACGATGTCGGATACGATGTCCTGACATCCGGCCCGATAATACTGGACATATAAATCTGTTATATCTTTAACAGATTATTGTGCAGTTAGCAAGAGATTAGATGATCTATCTTCAGGAACGAATTAAAAGATAATTAAAGTTCGAATTTCAAAGTAGAAGAGTTCGTTCAGGGATTAAAGATTAAAGATTAAAGATTCAAACTAAAAGATCAAACGTTATCTTTTAGTTCTTTAACTGCAGATTTTTTCAGAAGAAGATAGATCTCCTCCAGCACAAGCCGTTGCAGCCCAGAAACGCAAATTGCTATATAATCATGGAGGCTGCACGAGTTCTGGACCAAGTCCGGGATTGAAGAGTTATTTTGTGAGTTTTGGGACTTGAGTCTTTTGTGAGCCACCTTGATGGTACCCTAGCATCAAGTGTTGGACCTATGTGTGTAGAGTTGATCTCTTGTGTCTAGAGTTGATCTCTAGTGTGTAGAGTTGATCTCTTTTGTTCAGAGTTGATCTCTGGTGTGTCTTTGACTTAATTGTAAACACGGGAGTGTGAGTGAGAGGGAGTGAGCAGAGGTTCTCATATCTAAGAGTGGCTCTTAGGTAGAGATCGCACGGGTAGTGGTTAGGTGAGAAGGTTGTAAACAGGGGCTGTTAGACCTTGAACTAACACTATTGAGAGTGGATTTCCTCCCTGGCTTGGTAGCCCCCAGATGTAGGTGAGGTTGCACCGAACTGGGTTAACAATTCTCTTGTGTTATTTACTTGTTTAATCTGTTCATACAGACACATATAAACTGCATGTTCTGAAGCGTGATGTCGTGACATCCTGTACGACATCTGTCCCCTGGTATCAGAATTTCAATTGGTATCAGAGCCAACACTCGAAATCACAGAGTGAGATCTGGGGAGATAAATTCTGATGAACATGGAGAAAGAAGGAGGACCAGTGAACAGACCACCAATCCTAGATGGAACCAACTATGAATACTGGAAAGCAAGGATGGTGGCCTTCCTCAAATCACTGGATAGCAGAACCTGGAAAGCTGTCATCAAAGGCTGGGAACATCCCAAGATGCTGGACATAGAAGGAAAGCCCACTGATGAATTGAAGCCAGAAGAAGACTGGACTAAAGAAGAAGACGAATTGGCACTTGGAAACTCCAAAGCTTTGAATGCTCTATTCAATGGAGTTGACAAGAATATCTTCAGACTAATCAACACTTGCACAGTGGCCAAAGATGCATGGGAGATCCTGAAAACCACTCATGAAGGAACCTCCAAAGTTAAGATGTCCAGATTGCAACTCTTGGCTACAAAATTCGAAAATCTGAAGATGAAGGAGGAAGAGTGTATTCATGACTTCCACATGAACATTCTTGAAATTGCCAATGCTTGCACTGCCTTGGGAGAGAGGATAACAGATGAAAAGCTGGTGAGAAAGATCCTCAGATCCTTGCCTAAGAGATTTGACATGAAAGTCACTGCAATAGAGGAGGCCCAAGACATTTGCAACATGAGAGTGGATGAACTCATTGGTTCCCTTCAAACCTTTGAGCTAGGACTCTCGGATGGGGCTGAAAAGAAGAGCAAGAACTTGGCGTTCGTGTCCAATGATGAAGGAGAAGAAGATGAGTATGACCTGGATACTGATGAAGGTCTGACTAAGGCAGTTGTGCTCCTTGGAAAACAGTTCAACAAAGTGATGAACAGAATGGACAGGAGGCAGAAGCCACATGTCCAGAACATCCCTTTCGACATCAGGAAAGGCAGCAAATACCAGAAAAGGTCAGATGTAAAGCCCAGTCACAGCAAAGGAATTCAATGTCATGGGTGTGAAGGCTATGGACACATCATAGCTGAATGTCCCACTCATCTCAAGAAGCAGAGGAAAGGACTTTCTGTATGTCGTTCTGATACAGAGAGTGAACAAGAAAGTGACTCTGACAGAGATGTGAATGCACTCACTGGGAGATTTGAATCTGCTGAAGATTCAAGTGATACAGACAGTGAAATCACTTTTGATGAGCTTGCTACATCCTATAGAGAACTATGCATCAAAAGTGAGAAGATTCTTCAGCAAGAAGCACAACTGAAGAAGGTCATTGCAGATCTGGAGGCTGAGAAGGAGGCACATAAAGAGGAGATCTCTGAGCTCAAAGGAGAAGTCGGTTTTCTGAACTCTAAACTGGAAAACATGACCAAATCAATAAAGATGTTGAATAAAGGCTCAGATATGCTTGATGAGGTGCTACAGCTTGGGAAGAATGTTGGAGACCAGAGAGGACTTGGGCTTAATCATAAATCTGCTGGCAGAATAACCATGACAGAATTTGTTCCTGCCAAAAACAGCACGGGAGCCACGATGTCACAACATCGGTCTCGACATCATGGAACGCAGCAGAAAAAGAGCAAAAGAAAGAAGTGGAGGTGTCACTACTGTGGCAAGTATGGTCACATAAAGCCCTTTTGCTATCATCTACATGGCCATCCACATCATGGAACTCAAAGTAGCAACAGCAGAAAGAAGATGATGTGGGTTCCAAAACACAAGGCTGTCAGTCTTGTTGTTCATACTTCACTTAGAGCATCAGCTAAGGAAGATTGGTACCTAGATAGCGGCTGTTCCAGACACATGACAGGAGTCAAAGAATTCCTGCTGAATATTGAGCCCTGCTCCACTAGTTATGTGACATTTGGAGATGGCTCTAAAGGAAAGATCATTGGAATGGGAAAGCTAGCTCATGATGGACTTCCTAGTCTGAACAAAGTACTGCTGGTGAAGGGACTGACTGCAAACTTGATCAGCATCAGTCAGCTGTGTGATGAAGGGTTCAATGTAAACTTCACAAAGTCAGAATGCTTGGTGACAAATGAGAAGAGTGAAGTTCTAATGAAGGGCAGCAGATCAAAGGACAATTGTTACCTATGGACACCCCAAGAAACCAGCTACTCCTCCACATGTCTATCCTCCAAAGAAGATGAAGTCAGAATATGGCATCAAAGATTTGGACATCTGCACTTAAGAGGCATGAAGAAAATCATTGACAAAGGTGCTGTTAAAGGCATCCCCAATCTGAAAATAGAAGAAGGCAGAATCTGTGGTGAATGTCAGATTGGAAAGCAAGTCAAGATGTCCCACCAGAAGCTTCAACATCAGACCACTTCCAGGGTGCTGGAACTACTTCACATGGACTTGATGGGGCCTATGCAAGTTGAAAGCCTTGGAGGAAAGAGGTATGCCTATGTTGTTGTGGATGATTTCTCCAGATTTACCTGGGTCAACTTTATCAGAGAGAAATCAGACACCTTTGAAGTATTCAAGGAGTTGAGTCTAAGACTTCAAAGAGAAAAAGACTGTGGCATCAAGAGAATCAGGAGTGACCATGGCAGAGAGTTTGCTCAAGCCTACACTCAGATTGAAGGTGTAGACTTTGATGAGACTTTTGCCCCAGTTGCTAGACTTGAGTCCATCAGATTATTACTTGGTGTAGCTTGCATCCTCAAATTCAAGCTGTACCAGATGGATGTGAAGAGCGCATTTCTGAATGGATACCTGAATGAAGAAGTCTATGTCGAGCAGCCAAGGGGATTTGTAGACCCAACTCATCCAGATCATGTATACAGGCTCAAGAAGGCTCTCTATGGATTGAAGCAAGCTCCAAGAGCTTGGTATGAAAGGCTGACAGAGTTCCTTACTCAGCAAGGGTATAGGAAGGGAGGAATTGACAAGACTCTCTTTGTCAAACAAGATGCTGAAAACTTGATGATTGCACAGATATATGTTGATGACATTGTGTTTGGAGGGATGTCGAATGAGATGCTTCGACATTTTGTTCAACAGATGCAATCTGAATTTGAGATGAGTCTTGTTGGAGAGCTGACTTATT